>NC_041053.1:1029217-1064217 GCF_900634775.1 Gouania willdenowi
ATAACTGTAATTAATATAGTGTGCATTTAAAAAAATAATTTCGAAATGTGTTTTGTCCTAACTCTCAAGAATCAGTGATATATATATATATATATATATATATATATATATATATAGCTGGCCTTAATGCCATGCCAAGAAATTGTACCACAATATATGTGGTGTATTAATAATAATAATAATAATAATAATAATAATAATATATCTTACTCTCTATGTGACTGTATTGTAAAAGTTGAGTGTTATAACACATGTTCTCCCCTTGAGGGCGCTCTCGTACTGTATAGTGTTTAACATGTGTTCAGAGAATAAAGTGTATCCTCAGAGAGAGGACGTTGATGATCAGACCTGATATAAGTGTCGTTCATGTGCAAACATAAAGGACTCCTTTAAGCTCAAACACCTTAACAAAAGTCATTCTACATTTTAAATAAGGCTTTTTAATTCTCAATAATTACATGTTTCCATCGTATTATTTAAAAGGTTGAAACCTTGCTATTTAAAAATCATTACAAATTTATGTTTTGAGTAAATTCCAATTAATTTTGTTTTTTATTTGATGTTTTGATGTTTGGTTTTTGATTGTCAATGTTGTGTATTGTGTTTTAATCCGTTTTTGTAATAACTTTTTTTTCCATATGAATCATTCACATCTCTTAGCGTGGAGAATAATGTTAGTTAAAATGACATAATATTATAAAATGTAAATAAACCAAAAGTATTGTTCAATCTTACTTGTGAAAGGTAATCCCACAGGATCTGGTTTGAATACTGCACCGGTTATTGCAATTAAAAACTGTACAAAACACCAACATAGTTGTTCTCTAGTGCTAGCGTAGAGTGAGGAGGGAGACCTTTCCAATATGGCGGCGACGTCATGAAGCGTCTACGTATATAATGTCAATGGTTTTGATTCCCTTTATAAAAACTGTCTGATTATCTATGTCATTAGTAATATATGGAAGCTCATTCCTGACAGTAAAATGAAACAAAAAACTAGGAAAAATAAAGTAATATAAAAAAAAAAATCTATTCAGGAAAAAAACTGATAATAATAATAATAATTATGAGTTAAAATTATAAGCTACTAAGTCATAATTATGAGATACTATCTTATAATTATGACTTAGTATCAAAACATACATGTTGATCCCAGACAGTGTTTACCTGTTTTACAAAAACATTTAAAAAAAAATAAATCCCTTTACAAAACCTTAATGTTGATTTAATTTAATCTACATCTATCTATACTATAATTCAAGGGAGGTCTGTGTGGATGTGTGTGAGTGTGTGTGTGGAGCAAATATCTCCCAGACACGGTGCCAGTTGGACCTGAAACACGGTCGACGGGTTCCAAATACCCCGAGTGCGTGTGTCTGTTATTTTGGAGTCATTTGGTCATTTCCAAATGTTTATTTTAATTTTATTTCACTTCTGGAAGGCCCCGAAATGAAACCTATTCAACTTTTGACCTCAGGGTGTGAGGGGGCGCTAGCGCACCATCTATATCTATTTCCTCACACGAGCAAGAGTCACGTGTGCACACAGCCAAGCAGACACGGACTGTAAACACGAGTGAGAGAGAAGAAGATAGTTTTATACGGAGAGGAACGTCTGAGCAGCTGTGTTTACACTGATAAACTAGCAAAGCTCTTAAGTCTCACTTATTGGGCCTGATGTTAGTCACTGATGTTCGTGTGTGTGAGCCACGGCAGACGCCACTTCCTCCTGTGCCATGCTATTGTTAGCTTCTCAAACACGGGAGCTCTCTGAATAGATACTTTGAAACCATCAGCCACTGGTGAGTCTTCTGCAGACACGTTTCCCATTGTTTAAATCATATAACTGTTGTTCAATAACGCGCTGTTTCACTAGAGTCGGCATTGACCTCAACCTGTTCAATTCTCCATCTGGAAAACTGTAGATTCTGTGTCATGCTGTGGATGGAAGCTAAGCTCTGACCACTTGGTTCGAAGGTAAAAAAATATTTTTGTTTTTTAAAAACAGACATAATACTTTAATTTACTTACTCACTCATGTAGTTTGGAGCTTTACGTTTTGTTTTGCGCAGTTTGGTTGTTTTTCTGATTGGTGCTACAATGTTTATGGAGTTTGGTTATCAGCGTCTCAAACACATACGTATTTATTTATTTAAATATACTAAAACAGAAAGATGCACAAATACACATATTGACTCAGAAAAACATACATTACAGAAAAATACACCAAACAAACACATTTATCATGTTCATATCCCATAGAATTAAACCGGGGAAATCGCACACGCTGTTTTATTTTAATATTTTAATATTTATTATTTTATTGCAGTTACTGGATTCTCATTTATGTTATTGCTATTATTTTTTATAACCATTACTATTACTACTTTCACTATTAATATTATATCTCTATCTAATTGTACTATTACTGCATTGTTAATGTTATTCTTAAATTATTCTTTTTTTAAAAAATCTTTTAGTTACTTGTATTCTCATTGTATTAGTATTAATGTTGCTGTTACCTTTTTATTTTATGTTTATTATTGTTTTTATTATTGTATTACTATTCTCATTGTATTATTAGCATTGCTATATTATCATCATATTACCATATCATTTAATATTTTTTATTGTTTTTTTTTATCATATTATTGTTACTAGATTCTTATTATATTACTTTGTTATTGCTATTATTGCTATTTTCATTATTTTTATAACCATTACTATTATTACTATTTTCGCTCATACTATTTTTTGTATATTATCATCGGGGCTCTACACAAACTTATCCAGTGGTGGCACTGGTGTGACCAACTTTCTCTGTACAGCATAGCCATGCATGCTGATGAATAGTTGACTTAACTGGCGTACTGTAGTTTTGTATGAAGGTAAGATTGACAGTGACTCGAGATATATTTGCTAAATGTTTTAGCGTCAATGTTAAGTTTTTCTGTAACAAGCAGTGGCTGAAGTAATAATAATTAAAGCCGCGAGCAACGTCATAGGGTCCGATGAAGCGGCCGGGGGTGGTAACCCACGGTCACGTATACCACTGTTGGGGATTTGGGAATTGGCCTGGAGTTGTAAGCGTTTTCGTATAACGGCGTAGTTATGGCGAAGGATTTTACTGTGTCATGATAGGCCCCTCCCACTTTTCACAGCCTGCTCTATTTGCCGGTGTTTTGAAGTCAACACGACATGTCGTCTTGCCGCTAGAGCTGCTGGTGTAGGACGGCCCAAGAAGCGGCGCCCTCTGAGAGCGCAAGGCATTGTGGGTATTTTTGGTTAACGTTTGTTGTTTGGGGCTGTACGGTCATCATGTGTATCAAATATGAAGCAGTTTGAACTTTGCACTCTAGAGTTATAAGCCTTTTCGTACAACGGCGGAGTTATGGCGAGGGATTTTCCTGTGATTATAGGCCCCTCCCACTGGCCATGATGGGTAATTTGGTCATCGAGCATTGTTTGTGGATGGACAATCATCGTGTGTATCAAATATGAAGCAGTTTGAACTTTGCATTGGAGCGTTATAAGTAGGGCTGGGCGATATGGCTTTTTATAAATACCGCAATATTTTTAGGCCCTGTCACGATACACGATATATATCTCGATATTTTGCATTACCCTTGAATTAACACTTTGATGCACAAAATCACACCAGTATGATGATTCTATATGTCTACATTAAAACATTCTTGATCATACTGCATTAATATATGCCAATTTTAAACTTTCATGCAAAAAAGGGGATATCACAACTAAGTCAAAGTTGACATAACTGTATTTATTAAACAGTGAGTGGCTCAAACATAAAATTGTCAACAGAAAGTGCACGTTCTGTGCAAAATTGTCACAGAGACATTTCAAAACAAGACATTAGTGCAGGATGCAACTCACATGGCATTTCAAAACACAAAATTAAAGTGCACTTTTTGTACATAATGCCACTACAATATTTTAAAACAAATAGTGCCCTTTTGTGCATGTTGTCATTAAGATGACATTTCAAAAAAAAAAAAAAGTCCGCGAGTTTAACGGTATGGTCATTTTCAACACTGCACTGACTACAAGCTGCGATATATCGAGTATATTCGATATATCGCCCAGCCCTAGTTATAAGCATTTTCCTATTATAGCGTGCTGATGGCGAAGGATTCTCCCGTGTCATTATAGGCCCCTCCCACTGATCACAGCCTGTTTTTTCTTCCATAGCAATTTGCTCCCCTCTGTGTAGGTTCATCCTACAGTGTTTTGAAGTCAACATGACATGTCGTCTGTCCGCTACAGCTGCTCCTGTTGGACGACCACAAAAGCGGCGCCCTCTGAGAACGCAAGGCATTGTGGGTAAATTGGTTATCGTTTGTTGTTTAGCTCTGGACAGTGATCGTGTGTATCAAATATGAAGCAGTTTGAACTTTGCACTCTAGAGTTATAAGCGTTTTCGTATAACGGCGTAGGTATGGCGAGGGATTTTCCTGTGTCATGATAGGCCCCTCCCACTTTTCACAGCCTGCTCTATTTGCCATAGCAATGTGCTTCCATCTTATAAGATTCATCCTACAGTGTTTTGAAGTCAACACGACATGTCGTCTTGCCGCGAGAGCTGCTGGCGTAGGACGGCCCAAGAAGCGGCGCCCTCTGAGAACGCAAGGCATTGTGGGTAAATTGGCTATCGTTTGTTGTTTAGCTCTGGACAGTGATCGTGTGTATCAAATATGAAGCAGATTGAACTTTGCACTCTAGAGTTATAAGCGTTTTCGTATAACGGCGTAGTTATGGCGAGGGATTTTCATGTGTCATTATAGGCCCCTCCCACTGGCCATGATGGGTAATTTGGTCATCGAGCGTTGTTTATGGATGGACAATCATCGTGTGTATCAAATATGAAGCAGTTTGAACTTTGCATTCTGGAGTTGCAAGCGTTTTCGTATAACGGCGTAGTTATGGCGAGGGATTTTCCTGTGTCACGATAGGCCCCTCCCACTTTTCACAGCCTGCTCTATTTGCCATAGAATTGTGCTTCCATCTAATAAGATTCATCCTACAGTGTTTTGAAGTCAACACGACATATCGTCTGTCCGCTACAGCTGCTCGTGTTGGATGACCACAGAAGCGGCGCCCTCTGAGAACGCAAGGCATTGTGGGTAAATTGGTTCTCGAGTTTTGTTTATGGCTGTACGGTCATCATGTGTATCAAATATGAAGCAGTTTGAACTTTGCATTCTAGAGTTATAAGCTTTTTCCTAGAACGGCGTCCTGTAAATGCTAACCGTGTACATGACCTTAAATGACACCGGTCGAAAACACAAGGCATGATGGGAAATGTTTCAAAGCAGTCATGACCAAGCTTGGGCACATGTCCTTTGTGTGAAATTTGAAGCTGATCGAAGTTTGTGTGTCAGAGTTATGGAGATTTGGAATTTTTTGCGTGCTAACGAAAATTAGCATTGCATTTTTGTGGCGGCGCCACGACCAAACTGTGACAGATACGAAAATTCTTTCGATAACTTTTCATCTTCAATGGGTCCTATGTGGTGTTGCCAAGTTTTAAGCGAATCGGATGAATCCCCTCAGACTAGATAGCGCAGATGCGTTTCGAGGGCGAAACGCCATTTTTGACCTTTGACCCAAGATGGCTGACTTCCTGTTTGGTTTTGGGCGGGGTCACAATGTAACTTTTTGCTCATTCTGGGGCGAAGACTACATGTGGCGATTTTCGTGCAAATCGGTCAGACCTGGCGGTCGTGTGGTTTCATCGTTTGTTTTGGCGGCTAAAACGCACGCTACGCGTGCGTTTTCTGTCCGTTTTTTTTCACGCCACCAAATTATCAAATTTTTCGCCAGGCCTGAGGTGCGTGTAAATTTCGGTGAGTTTTCGGGCATTTTTAGGGGGTCGAATTAGCGATCAAAGGCGGACGGGGTATAATAATAATTAAAGCCGCGAGCGGCGTCATAGGTTCCGATGAAGCGGCCGGGGGCGGTAACCCACGGTCACGTATACCACTGTTGGGGATTTGGGAATTGGCCTGGAGTTGTAAGCGTTTTCGTATAACGGCGTACTTATCGCGAAGGATTTTCTTGTGTCATGATAGGCCCCTCCCACTTTTCACAGCCTGGTATATTTGCCATAGCAATGTGCTTCCATCTAATAAGATTCATCCTATAGTGTTTTGAAGTCAACACGACATGTCGTCTTTTCGCCAGAGCTGCTCGTGTAGGACGACCACAGAAGCGGCGCCCTCTGAGAACGCAAGGCATTGTGGGTAAATTGGTTATCGTTTGTTGTTTGGGGCTGTACGGTCATCATGTGTATCAAATATGAAGCACTTTGAACTTTGCATTCTGGAGTTGTAAGCGTTTTCGTAAAACGGCGTAGTTATGGCGAAGGATTTTCCTGTTTCATTATAGGCCCCTCCCACTGGCCATGATGGGTAATTTGGTCATCGAGCGTTGTTTATGGATGGACAATCACCGTGTGTATCAAATATGAAGCAGTTTGAACTTTGCACTCTAGAGTTATAAGCGTTTTCGTATATATGGCGTTGTTATGGCGAGGGATTTTCGTGTGTCATTATAAGCCCCTCCCACTGACCACAGTCTGTTGTTTCTTCAATAGGAATTTGCTCCCCTCTGTGTAGGTTCATCCTACAATGTTTTGAAGTCAACACGACATATCGTCTGTCCGCTACAGCTGCTCGTGTTGGACGACCACAGCAGCGGCACCCTCTGAGAACGCAAGGCATTGTGGGTAAATTGGTTATCGTTTGTTGTTTAGCTCTGGACAGTGATCGTGTGTATCAAAAATGAAGCAGTTTGAACATTGCATTCTAGAGTTATAAGCTTTTTCCTATTACAGCGTGCTGATGGCGAAGGATTTTCCTGTCATGATAGGCCCCTCCCACTTTTCACAGCCTGCTCTATTTGCCATAGCAATGTGCTTCCATCTAATAAGATTCATCCTACAGTGTTTTGAAGTCAACACGATATATCGTCTGTCTGCTACAGCTGCTCGTGTTGGACGACCACAGAAGCGGCGCCCTCTGAGAGCGCAAGGCATTGTGGGTGTTTTTGGTTATCGTTTGTTGTTTAGCTCTGGACAGTGATCGTATGTATCAAATATGAAGCAGTTTGAACTTTGCACTCTAGAGTTATAAGCGTTTTCGTATATATGGCGTTGTTATGGCGAGGGATTTTCGTGTGTCATTATAAGCCCCTCCCAATGACCACAGTCTGTTGTTTCTTCAATAGGAATTTGCTCCCCTCTGTGTAGGTTCATCCTACAGTGTTTTGAAGTCAACACGACATGTCGTCTGTCCGCTACAGCTGCTCGTGTTGGATGACCACAGAAGCGGCGCCCTCTGAGAACGCAAGGCATTGTGGGTAAATTGGTTATCGTTTGTTGTTTGGGGCTGTACGGTCATCATGTCTATCAAATATGAAGCACTTTGAACTTTGCATTCTGGAGTTGTAAGCGTTTTCGTATAACGGCGTACTTATGGCGAGGGATTTTCGTGTGTCATTATAAGCCCCTCCCACTGACCACAGTCTGTTGTTTCTTCAATAGGAATTTGCTCCCCTCTGTGTAGGTTCATCCTACAGTGTTTTGAAGTCAACAAGACATATCGTTTGTCCGCTACAGCTGCTCGTGTTGGACGACCACAGATGGCGAAGAATTTTCCAGTGATATTTTAGGCCCCTCCCACTGACCACAGTCTGTTGTTTCTTCAATAGGAATTTGCTCCCCTTTGTGTAGGTTCATCGTACAGTGTTTTGAAGTCAACACGACATATCGTCTGTCCGCTACAGCTGCTCGTGTTGGACGACCACAGAAGCGGCGCCCTCTGAGAACGCAAGGCATTGTGGGTAAATTGGTTATCTTTTGTTGTTTAGCTCTGAACAGTGATAGTGTTTATCAAATATGAAGCAGTTTGAACTTTGCATTCTAGAGTTATAAGCTTTTTCCTATTACAGCGTGCTGATGGCGAAGGATTCTCCTGTGTCATGATAGGCCCCTCCCACTTTTCACAACCTGGTTTATTTTCCATAGCAATGTGCTTCCATCTAATAAGATTCATCCTACAGTGTTTTGAAGTCAACACGACATATCGTCTGTCCGCTACAGCTGCTCGTGTTGGACGACCACAGAAGCGGCGCCCTCTGAGAACGCAAGGCATTGTGGGTAAATTGGTTATCGTTTGTTGTTTAGCTCTAGACAGTGATCGTATGTATCAAATATGAAGCAGTTTGAACTTTGCACTCTAGAGTTATAAGCGTTTTCGTATATATGGCGTTGTTATGGCGAGGGATTTTCGTGTGTCATTATAAGCCCCTCCTACTGACCACAGTCTGTTGTTTCTTCAATAGGAATTTGCTCCCCTCTGTGTAGGTTCATCGTACAGTGTTTTGAAGTCAACACGACATATCGTCTGTCCGCTACAGCTGCTCGTGTTGGACGACCACAGAAGCGGCGCCCTCTGAGAACGCAAGGCATTGTGGGTACATTGGTTATCGTTTGTTGTTTAGCTCTGGACAGTGATCGTGTGTATCAAATATGAAGCAGTTTGAACTTTGCATTCTAGAGTTATAAGCTTTTTCCTATTACAGCGTGCTGATGGCGAAGGATTCTCCTGTCATGATAGGCCCCTCCCACTTTTCACAACCTGGTTTATTTTCCATAGCAATGTGCTTCCATCTAATAAGATTCATCCTACAGTGTTTTGAAGTCAACACGATATATCGTCTGTCCGCTACAGCTGCTCGTGTTGGACGACCACAGAAGCGGCGCCCTCTGAGAACGCAAGGCATTGTGGGTACATTGGTTATCGTTTGTTGTTTAGCTCTGGACAGTGATCGTGTGTATCAAATATGAAGCAGTTTGAACTTTGCACTCTAGAGTTATAAGCGTTTTCGTATTTATGGCGTGGTGATGGCGAGGGATTTTCGTGTGTCATTATAGGCCCCTCCCACTGACCACAGTCTGTTGTTTCTTCAATAGGAATTTGCTCCCCTCTGTGTAGGTTCATCCTACAGTGTTTTGAAGTCAACACGACATATCGTTTGTCCGCTACAGCTGCTCGTGTTGGACGACCACAGATGGCGAAGAATTTTCCAGTGATATTTTAGGCCCCTCCCACTGACCACAGTCTGTTGTTTCTTCAATAGGAATTTGCTCCCCTCTGTGTAGGTTCATCGTACAGTGTTTTGAAGTCAACACGACATATCGTCTGTCCGCTACAGCTGCTCGTGTTGGACGACCACAGAAGCGGCGCCCTCTGAGAACGCAAGGCATTGTGGGTAAATTGGTTATCGTTTGTTGTTTAGCTCTGGACAGTGATTGTGTGTATCAAAAATGAAGCAGTTTGAACATTGCATTCTAGAGTTATAAGCTTTTTCCTAGAACGGCGTCCTGTTGATGCTAACCGTGTACATGACCTTAAATGACACCGGTCGAAAACACAAGGCATGATGGGAAATGTTTCAAAGCAGTCATGACCAAGCTTGGGCACATGTCCTTTGTGTGAAATTTGAAGCTGATCGAAGTTTGTGTGTCAGAGTTATGGAGATTTGGAATTTTTTGCGTGCTAACGAAAATTAGCATTGCATTTTTGTGGCGGCGCCACGACCAAACCGTGACAGATACGAAAATTCTTTTGATAACTTTTCATCTTCAATGGGTCCTATGTGGTGTTGCCAAGTTTTAAGCGAATCGGATGAATCCCCTCAGACTAGTTCGCGCAGATGCGTTTCGAGGGCGAAACGCCATTTTTGACCTTTGACCCAAGATGGCTGACTTCCTGTTTGGTTTTGGGCGGGGTCACAATGTAACTTTTTGCTCATTCTGGGGCGGAGACTACACGTGGCGATTTTCGTACATATCGGTCAAACCTGGCGGTCGTGCGGTTCCATCGTTTTTTTGGCGGCGAAAACGCACGCTACGCGTGCGTTTTCTGTCCGTTTTTTTTCACGCCACCTAATTATCAAATTTTTCGCCAGGCCTGAGGTGCGTGCAAATTTCGGTGAGTTTTCGGGCATTTTTAGGGGGTCGAATTAGCGATCAAAGGCGGGCGGGGTATAATAATAAAACGATATAATAGCGAAAACAATAGGTTCCTCTGTCCCATTCTGGGACATCGGAACCTAATTAAAGCCGCGAGCGGCGTCATAGGTTCCGATGAAGCGGCCGGGGGCGGTAACCCACGGTCACGTATACCACTGTTGGGGATTTGGGAATTGGCCTGGAGTTGTAAGCGTTTTCGTACAACGGCGTAGTTATGGCGAAGAATTCTCCTGTGTCATGATAGGCCCCTCCCACTTTTCACAGCCTGCTCTATTTGCCATAGCAATGTGCTTCCATCTAATAAGATTCATCCTACAGTGTTTTCAAGTCAACACGACATGTCGTCTTGCCGCTAGAGCTGCTGGCGTAGGACGACCACAGAAGCGGCGCCCTCTGAGAACGCAAGGCATTGTGGGTAAATTGGTTATCGTTTGTTGTTTAGCTCTGGACAGTGATCGTGTGTATCAAATATGAAGCAGTTTGAACTTTGCACTCTGGAGTTGCAAGCGTTTTCGTATAACGGCGTAGTTATGGCGAGGGATTTTCGTGTGTCATTATAGGCCCCTCCCACTGGCCATGATGGGTAATTTGGTCATCGAGCATTGTTTATGGATGGACAATCATCATGTGTATCAAATATGAAGAAGTTTGAACTTTGCATTGAAGCGTTATAAGCATTTTCCTATTATAGCGTGCTGATGGCGAAGGATTCTCCCGTGTCATTATAGGCTCCTCCCACTGACCACAGCCTGTTTTTTCTTCCATAGCAATTTGCTCCCCTCTGTGTAGGTTCATCCTACAGTGTTTTGAAGTCAACACGACATATCGTCTGTCCGCTACAGCTGCTCGTGTTGAACGACCACAGAAGCGGCGCCCTCTGAGAACGCAAGGCATTGTGGGTAAATTGGTTATCGTTTGTTGTTTAGCTCTGGACAGTGATCGTGTGTATCAAATATGAAGCAGTTTGAACTTTGCACTCTAGAGTTATAAGCGTTTTCGTATAACGGCGTAGTTATGGCGAGGGATTTTCCTGTGTCATGATAGGCCCCTCCCACTTTTCACAGCCTGCTCTATTTGCCATAGCAATGTGCTTCCATCTAATAAGATTCATCCTACAGTGTTTTCAAGTCAACACGACATATCGTCTGTCCGCTACAGCTGCTCGTGTAGGACGACCACAGAAGCGGCGCCCTCTGAGAACGCAAGGCATTATGGGTAAATTGGTTATGGAGTTTTGTTTATGGCTGGACAGTCGTCGTGTGTATCAAATATGAAGCAGTTTGAATTTAGCATTCTAGAGTTATAAGCTTTTTCCTATTACAGCGTGCTGATGGCGAAGGATTCTCCTGTGTCATGATAGGCCCCTCCCACTTTTCACAGCCTGCTCTATTTGCCATAGCAATGTGCTTCCATCTAATAAGATTCATCCTACAGTGTTTTGAAGTCAACACGACATATCGTCTGTCCGCTACAGCTGCTCGTGTAGGACGACCACAGAAGCGGCGCCCTCTGTGAACGCAAGGCATTGTGGGTAAATTGGTTATCGTTTGTTGTTTAGCTCTGGACAGTGATCGTGTGTATCAAATATGAAGCAATTTGAACTTTGCACTCTCGAGTTATAAGCGTTTTCGTATAACGGCGTAGGTATGGCGAGGGATTTTCCTGTGTCACGATAGGCCCCTCCCACTTTTCACAGCCTGCTCTATTTGCCATAGCAATGTGCTTCCATCTAATAAGATTCATCCTACAGTGTTTTGAAGTCAACACGACATATCGTCTGTCCGCTACAGCTGCTCGTGTAGGACGACCACAGAAGCGGCGCCCTCTGAGAACGCAAGGCATTGTGGGTAAATTGGTCATCGTTTGTTGTTTAGCTCTGGACAGTGATCGTGTGTATCAAATATGAAGCAGTTTGAACTTTGCACTCTAGAGTTATAAGCGTTTTCGTATAATGGCGTAGTTATGGCGAGGGATTTTCGTGTGTCATTATAGGCCCCTCCCACTGGCCATGATGGGTAATTTGGTCATCGAGCGTTGTTTATGGATGGACAATCATCGTGTGTCTCAAATATGAAGCAGTTTGAACTTTGCATTGAAGCGTTATAAGCATTTTCCTATTATAGCGTGCTGATGGCGAAGGATTCTCCCGTGTCATTATAGGCCCCTCCCACTGATCACAGCCTGTTTTTTCTTCCATAGCAATTTGCTCCCCTCTGTGTAGGTTCATCCTACAGTGTTTTGAAGTCAACACGACATATCGTCTGTCCGCTACAGCTGCTCGTGTAGGACGACCACAGAAGCGACGCCCTCTGAGAACGCAAGGCATTATGGGTAAATTGGTTCTCGAGTTTTGTTTATGGCTGTACGGTCATCATGTGTATCAAATATGAAGCAGTTTGAACTTTGCATTCTAGAGTTATAAGCTTTTTCCTAGAACGGCGTGCTGTAAATGCTAACCGTGTACATGACCTTAAATGACACCGGTCGAAAACACAAGGCATGATGGGAAAAGTTTCAAAGCAGTCATGACCAAGCTTGGGCACATGTCCTTTGTGTGAAATTTGAAGCTGATCGAAGTTTGTGTGTCAGAGTTATGGAGATTTGGAATTTTTTGCGTGCTAACGAAAATTAGCATTGCATTTTTGTGGCGGCGCCACGACCAAACCGTGACAGATACGAAAATTCTTTCGATAACTTTTCATCTTCAATGGGTCCTATGTGGTGTTGCCAAGTTTTAAGCGAATCGGATGAATCCCCTCAGACTAGATAGCGCAGATGCGTTTCGAGGGCGAAACGCCATTTTTGACCTTTGACCCAAGATGGCTGACTTCCTGTTTGGTTTTGGGCGGGGTCACAATGTAACTTTTTGCTCATTCTGGGGCGGAGACTACACGTGGCGATTTTCGTACATATCGGTCAAACCTGGCGGTCGTGCGGTTCCATCGTTTTTTTGGCGGCGAAAACGCACGCTACGCGTGCGTTTTCTGTCCGTTTTTTTTCACGCCACCTAATTATCAAATTTTTCGCCAGGCCTGAGGTGCGTGCAAATTTCGGTGAGTTTTCGGGCATTTTTAGGGGGTCGAATTAGCGATCAAAGGCGGGCGGGGTATAATAATAATAAAACGATATAATAGCGAAAACAATAGGTTCCTCTGTCCCATTCTGGGACATCGGAACCTAATAATAGGAAATTAAAGCCGCGAGCGGCGTCATAGGTTCCGATGAAGCGGCCGGGGGCGGTAACCCACGGTCACGTATACCACTGTTGGGGATTTGGGAATTGGCCTGGAGTTGTAAGCGTTTTCGTATAACGGTGTAGTTATGGCAAAGGATTTTCTTGTGTCTCGATAGGCCCCTCCCACTTTTCACAGCCTGCTCTATTTGCCATAGCAATGTGCTTCCATCTAATAAGATTCATCCTACAGTGTTTTGAAGTCAACACGACATGTCGTCTTGCCGCTAGAGCTGCTGGCATAGGATGGCCCAAGAAGCGGCGCCCTCTGAGAGCGCAAGGCATTGTGGGTGTTTTTGGTTATCGTTTGTTGTTTGGGGCTGTACGGTCATCATGTGTATCAAATATGAAGCACTTTGAACTTTGCACTCTAGAGTTATAAGCGTTTTTGTATAACGACGTAGTTATGGCGAGGGATTTTCGTGTGTCATTATAGGCCCCTCCCACTGGCCATGATGGGTAATTTGGTCATCGAGCGTTGTTTATGGATGGACAATCATCGTGTGTATCAAATATGAAGCAGTTTGAACTTTGCATTGAAGCGTTATAAGCATTTTCCTATTATAGCGTGCTGATGGCGAAGGATTCTCCCGTGTCATGATAGGCCCCTCCCACTTTTCACAGCCTGGTATATTTTCCATCGCAATGTGCTTCCATCTAATAAGATTCATCCTACAGTGTTTTCAAGTCAACACGACATATCGTCTGTCCGCTACAGCTGCTCGTGTAGGACGACCACAGAAGCGGCGCCCTCTGAGAATGCAAGGCATTGTGGGTAAATTGGTTATCGTTTGTTGTTTAGCTCTGGACAGTGATCGTGTGTATCAAATATGAAGCAGTTTGAACTTTGCACTCTAGAGTTATAAGCGTTTTCGTATAACGGCGTAGTTATGGCGAGGGATTTTTGTGTGTCATTATAGGCCCCTCCCACTGGCCATGATGGGTAATTTGGTCATTGAGCGTTGTTCATGGATGGACAATCATCGTGTGTATCAAATATGAAGCAGTTTGAACTTTGCATTGAAGCGTTATAAGCATTTTCCTATTATAGCGTGCTGATGGCGAAGGATTCTCCCGTGTCATTATAGGCCCCTCCCACTGCTCACAGCCTGTTTTTTCTTCCATAGCAATTTGCTCCCCTCTGTGTAGGTTCATCCTACAGTGTTTTGAAGTCAACACGACATATCATCTGTCCGCTACAGCTGCTCGTGTAGGACGACCACAGAAGCGGCGCCCTCTGAGAACGCAAGGCATTGTGGGTAAATTGGTTATCGTTTGTTGTTTAGCTCTGGACAGTGATCGTGTGTATCAAAAATGAAGCAGTTTGAACTTTGCATTCTAGAGTTATAAGCGTTTTCGTATAACGGCGTAGTTCTGGCGAGGGATTTTTGTGTGTCATGATAGGCCCCTCCCACTTTTCACAGCCTGCTCTATTTGCCATAGCAATGTGCTTCCATCTAATAAGATTCATCCTACAGTGTTTTGAAGTCAACACGACATGTCGTCTTGCAGCTAGAGCTGCTGGTGTAGGACGACCCAAGAAGCGGCGCCCTCTGAGAGCGCAAGGCATTGTGGGTGTTTTTGGTTATCATTTGTTGTTTGGGGCTGTACGGTCATCATGTGTATCAAATATGAAGCACTTTGAACTTTGCATTCTGGAGTTGCAAGCGTTTTCGTATAACGGCGTAGTTATGGCGAGGGATTTTCGTGTGTCATTATAGGCCCCTCCCACTGGCCATGATGGGTAATTTGGTCATCGAGCGTTGTTTATGGATGGACAATCATCGTGTGTATCAAATATGAAGCAGTTTGAACTTTGCATTGGAGCGTTATAAGCATTTTCCTATTACAGCGTGTTGATGGCGAAGAATTTTCCCGTGTCATTATAGGCCCCTCCCACTGACCACAGTTTGTTGTTTCTTCAATAGGAATTTGCTACCCTCTGTGTAGGTTCATCCTACAGTGTTTTGAAGTCAACACGACATATCGTCTGTCCGCTACAGCTGCTCGTGTTGGACGACCACAGAAGCGGCGCCCTCTGAGAACGCAAGGCATTGTGGGTAAATTGGTTATCGTTTGTTGTTTAGCTGTGGACAGTGATCGTGTGTATCTAATATGAAGCAGTTTGAACTTTGCATTCTAGAGTTATAAGCTTTTTCCTAGAACGGCGTCCTGTAAATGCTAACCGTGTACATGACCTTAAATGACACCGGTCGAAAACACAAGGCATGATGGGAAATGTTTCAAAGCAGTCATGACCAAGCTTGGGCACATGTCCTTTGTGTGAAATTTGAAGCTGATCGAAGTTTGTGTGTCAGAGTTATGGAGATTTTGAATTTTTTGCGTGCTAACGAAAATTAGCATTGCATTTTTGTGGCGGCGCCACGACCAAACCGTGACAGATACGAAAATTCTTTCGATAACTTTTCATCTTCAATGGGTCCTATGTGGTGTTGCCAAGTTTTAAGCGAATCGGATGAATCCCCTCAGACTAGATAGCGCAGATGCGTTTCGAGGGCGAAACGCCATTTTTGACCTTTGACCCAAGATGGCTGACTTCCTGTTTGGTTTTGGGCGGGGTCACAATGTAACTTTTTGCTCATTCTGGGGCGAAGACTACATGTGGCGATTTTCGTGCAAATCTGTCAGACCTGGCGGTCGTGTGGTTCCATCGTTTGTTTTGGCGGCGAAAACGCACACGTAGCGTGCGTTTTCTGTCCGTTTTTTTTCACGCCACCAAATTATCAAATTTTTCGCCAGGCCTGAGGTGCGTGCAAATTTCGGTGAGTTTTCGGGCATTTTTAGGGGGTCGAATTAGCGATCAAAGGCGGGCGGGGTATAATAATAATAATAGGAAATAAAAGCGAAAACAATAGGTTCCTCTGTCCCATTCTGGGACAGAGGAACCTAATTAAAGCCGCGAGCGGCGTCATAGGTTCCGATGAAGTGGCCGGGGGCGGTAACCCACGGTCACGTATACCACTGTTGGGGATTTGGGAATCGGCCTGGAGTTGTAAGTGTTTTCGTATAACGGCGTAGCTATGGCGATGGATTTTCCTGTGTCATGATAGGCCCCTCCCACTTTTCACAGCCTGCTCTTTTTGCCATAGCAATGTGCTTCCATCTAATAAGATTCATCCTACAGTGTTTTGAAGTCAACACGACATATCGTCTGTCCGCTACAGCTGCTCGTGTTGGATGAAAACAGAAGCGGCGCCCTCTGAGAACACAAGGCATTATGGGTAAATTGGTTATCGTTTGTTGTTTGGGGCTGTACGGTCATCATGTCTATCAAATATGAAGCACTTTGAACTTTGCATTCTAGAGTTATAAGCTTTTTCCTATTACAGCGTGCTGATGGCGAAGGATTCTCCTGTGTCATGATAGGCCCCTCCCACTTTTCACAGCCTGCTCTTTTTGCCATAGCAATGTGCTTCCATCTAATAATATTCATCCTACAGTGTTTTGAAGTCAACACAATATATCGTCTGTCCGCTACAGCTGCTCGTGTTGGACGACCACAGAAGCGGCGCCCTCTGAGAACGCAAGGCATTGTGGGTAAATTGGTTATCGTTTGTTGTTTAGCTCTGGACAGTGATCGTTTGTATCAAATATGAAGCAGTTTGAACTTTGCACTCTAGAGTTATAAGCGTTTTCGTATATATGGCGTTGTTATGGCGAGGGATTTTCGTTTGTCATTATAAGCCCCTCCCACTGACCACAGTCTGTTGTTTCTTCAATAGGAATTTGCTCCCCTCTGTGTAGGTTCATCCTACAGTGTTTTGAAGTCAACACGACATATCGTTTGTCCGCTACAGCTGCTCGTGTTGGACGACCACAGAAGCGGCGCCCTCTGAGAACGCAAGGCATTGTGGGTAAATTGGTTATCGTTTGTTGTTTGGGGCTGTACGGTCATCATGTCTATCAAATATGAAGCACTTTGAACTTTGCATTCTGGAGTTGTAAGCGTTTTCGTATAACGGCGTAGTTATGGCGATGGATTTTCCTGTGTCATGATAGGCCCCTCCCACTTTTCACAGCCTGCTCTATTTGCCATAGCAATGTGCTTCCATCTAATAAGATTCATCCTACAGTGTTTTCAAGTCAACACGACATGTCGTCTTTCCGCCAGAGCTGCTGGCGTAGGACGGCCCAAGAAGCGGCGCCCTCTGAGAGCGCAAAGCATTGTGGATGTTTTTGGTTATCGTTTGTTGTTTGGGGTTGTACGGTCATCATGTGTATCAAATATGAAGCACTTTGAACTTTGCATTCTGGAGTTGTAAGCGTTTTCGTATAACGGCGTAGTTATGGCGAAGGATTTTCCTGTGTGATTATAGGCCCCTCCCACTGGCCATGATGGGTAATTTGGTCATCGAGCGTTGTTTATGGATGGACAATCATCGTGTGTATCAAATATGAAGCAGTTTGAACTTTGCATTGAAGCGTTATAAGCATTTTCCTGTTATAGTGTGCTGATGGCGAAGGATTCTCCCGTGTCATTATAGGCCCCTCCCACTGATCACAGCCTGTTTTTTCTTTCATAGCAATTTGCTCCCCTCTGTGTAGGTTCATCGTACAGTGTTTTGAAGTCAACAAGACATGTCGTCTTGCCGCTATAGCTGCTGGCGTAGGACGGCCCAAGAAGCGGCGCCCTCTGAGAACGCAAGGCATTGTGGGTAAATTGGTTATCGTTTGTTGTTTAGCTCTGGACAGTGATCGTGTGTATCAAATATGAAGCAGTTTGAACTTTGCACTCTAGAGTTATAGGCGTTTTCGTATAACGGCGTAGTTATGGCGAGGGATTTTCCTGTGTCATGATAGGCCCCTCCCACTTTTCACAGCCTTCTCTATTTGCCATAGCAATGTGCTTCCATCTAATAAGATTCATCCTACAGTGTTTTGAAGTCAACACGACATGTCGTCTGTCCGCTACAGCTGCTCGTGTAGGACGACCACAGAAGCGGCGCCCTCTGAGAACGCAAGGCATTGTGGGTAAATTGGTTATCGTTTGTTGTTTAGCTCTGGACAGTGATCGTGTGTATCAAATATGAAGCAGTTTGAACTTTGCATTGAATGTTATAAGCATTTTCCTATTATAGCGTGCTGATGGCGAAGGATTCTCCCGTGTCATTATAGGCCCCTCCCACTGATCACAGCCTGTTTTTTCTTCCATAGCAATTTGCTCCCCTCTGTGTAGGTTCATCCTACAGTGTTTTGAAGTCAACACGACATATCGTCTGTCCGCTACAGCTGCTCGTGTAGGCCGACCACAGAAGCGGCGCCCTCTGAGAACACAAGGCATTGTGGGTAAATTGGTTATTGTTTGTTGTTTAGGGCTGTACGGTCATCATGTGTATCAAAAATGAAGCAGTTTGAACTTTGCACTCTAGAGTTATAAGCATTTTTGTATAACGGCGTAGTTATGGCGAGGGATTTTCCTGTGTCATTATAGGCCCCTCCCACTGACCATGATGGGTAATTTGGTCATCGAGCGTTTTTCATCGATGGACAATCATCGTGTGTATCAAATATGAAGCAGTTTGAACTTTGCATTGGAGCGGTATAAGCATTTTCCTATTATAGCGTGTTGATGGCGAAGAATTTTCCAGTGACATTTTAGGCCACTCCCACTGACCACAGTCTGTTGTTTCTTCAATAGGAATTTGCTCCCCTCTGTTTAGGTTTATCCTACAGTATTTTGGTTGGGAAGGCTCTGACTGGACAGGGGGACAGGGGTTTATCAGGAAAAACATACAACAAACATTTTATTGTCGTCTATGAAACAGAAGACCACACACGAGAATTGTTTTCACCTTTATTTTGATTTAGTTTTGAAGCATCAGCTCAACAATAACACATGGTTTCAGTTTGGACCATGGAGCGGAAGGAGATATGAACTAATCACTGGTAAAACTCTGAAAACAATCACCACGAATAAATATTATCTCCCTGGTAAAGACAGTAGCTCTAATAACAGGTAAAATGATAAACTGGTGATATTACAGCCTGAGAATGCAGTACTGGGACGCACTTACTCCGGGGGGTCCTAGTGCCAGCCGTCCGATGAAGCCTGTTACGTTTACCGAGGTTCGTGTGTGTTTAATAAGTCCGTGTATGTCCGTGTGAAAGTCTGCATGCTTATGTCTTTGTCCATCCACTCTTTTCATTATATCCATGTCTTTTAAGGCTCTTATCAAATAGTCTAGGCTGGAGTCCAGGCCGTCGCTATCTTAGATTATGTCGTCACCAGCGCGTCATCTTCACAAGTCGCGCATGCGCAAAACAATACAGATTAAAATAAAGCGGCTTTAACCAAGTTAAGTGTTTACAAGAAAGAGGAATTATCTAATTTGGAATTAAAAACGGAATAAACCAGCCACATAATTTGGAATTAACTGTACTTGGCAATTAAAACGATTCTGATTCTGATGAGGTTTAGAGGGGAAACACTTTTTCACACCACTGTAGGTCAAAGCATAGATTTCATAGACATCACATCCTGGATGAGCCGTAATTTTCTCCTTAACCAGGATAAAACCAAAGTGATTTTATTTTGTCCAAAACACCTCAGAGATAAATTATCAGAGTAAATAGTGTCTCTGGATGGCATTACTCTGTCACCCAGCACCACAGTAAAAAACGTAGGCGTTGTCTTTGATACTGACTAATCTTTTAATTCTCATATTAAACAAATCACAAAGACAGCCTTCTTCCACCTCCGTATTATCTCTAAAATCAGGAATGTCTTGGCCCAGAGTGCTGCTGAAAAACAAATACACGCATTTGTTACATTTTGTTAGATTTTTTTATGTTTATTTGTTTATTATGTTTTCTACATTATTATATGTTTGTGCAGCAGACAGAGAAGTCCATCTGCCTCCAATTTAACTTCCTGAAATGTCTGTGCAGCGCACTGACGTCCACATTAAATGAGTAAAATGCTCATTTAAATGGGGCGGTCTGCACCACTGCATGCACGTTAATTATTGCTGCAATCTTAGTGAATTCCTCACAGTAGGTGGGGAAACTGCGTCATCAAAGGATTTAGAGAAGCAACTGTTTTACCACCCTTTAGTTCAGATCTTAGTGAATACGGCCCTCAGTCTGCTGGTCTTCTTGAAGTTTCTAAAGTATCTAGAAGTAGAACAGGAGACAGAGCATTCAGTTACCAGGCTCCTCCCCTTTGGAACCAGCTCCCAATCTTAGTACAGGAGGCTGCTACTCTCTCCACCTTTAAAAATAAACTCAAAACCTACTTATTTGCTAAAGCGTATATCGTATAATAGCAATAACCTAAAACGGACATGGTCTCGTTGTTTTGGTCATAATCACCGACCATTACACGTAAATGGACAACACCTCAGACCGTTACATTCAAAACCTACTTATTTACTAAAGCGTACATCGTATAATTGATATCATTTAAAGCAGACATGGTCCCCTCTGTAGTGATCGCTGAGATGCCTACGTGTGCCCAGTACAAGACGAAACCTCATCTGTAGTGGTAGCATTTCAGAGCATGGCATCAATAAGAGTATATTGTAGTGTATCATGTTTATCCTGCAGTCTGTGTCTTGAGGCTGAAGCTAGTAGTTCCTGATTAATGGTGCCTTGATGCTGTAGGGATTCTGGGTGTTTTCACCCTGAGGACATTTCCGGAACACATATATGACAAAATCTAAATACTGTTTGTATCCTAATACAATATACTGTCTTCATGAAGAATATTGGGTCCGTATTTGACCAGATATGGTGCATATCAAAAAAACTCCGGATATGCATCGGAAATGTCCGTATTCTCGACAGAATCAAAAACCGGATATTCTCGATTCTTGCTCTTTTTGCGCAGTGATGATCAATCAGTGAGTCACAGATTAAGTTTGTGATCTAATCCACGTTTGTTCTCCTGTTTTACGAACAAAAATCAATAAAGAACTGAATTGTTAAGCAGAATCAGAATTGTAAAAATCATATAATTTCCCATTTCTAGGCCATACTATTTAAAAAACTTCCAGACGGGGGAAGGCAACGTCATGCTTAAATAACACTAGAATACTTTTTCCGGTGAAAAACATAATGAAAATGCATAATATTGTATGAAAACATGTTGGTGATGGTTTTAGTCCATGTCATATGGAGCTGAAGTCCAGCATTTTCTAAGATTTGGCCCCAGATTTGACATTTATGTCTCTTTCTTATGCATTCCAACCAAACCACCCGTTTAGGTAAAAAATAACGTATCAATGGAATATTCTGTCATATTGCCCTTTCTGCCTGATTAGTCTCTTCAGTTGCGTTCAGTGTGAACACACCTTTAGAGTGATTGACGTCTGTAAATAGGTTGCAGTGTCTGAAATGTTGGCCATAGAAAGCTGATTACAGAAAGGCAGGTTTCTGACCTTCCTATGATTGTTTATGAATTTATTAATTGTTTATGAAGTTTTGTGAAAAAACATCTCATGTTCACAAGTAGGTGGCGCTGTGTCTACAGTCAGTTATTGTTATTGGTATGTGTTAGTTGTCGTACAGTGATAATTTGTGTGAAGTTTCAGATCGATAAGATTTACTGTTTTAAGGGTTAAAATGGTGATCTTGACCAGAGTTGAAGGCTTGCCATGCCCACACTGTATGAGATATGGAAATACTTTTAAGATCCATTGAGTCTTATCAGTCCTTTAGTGATGTGCACAAGTGTCAGGACTCTAAAATAATTCCTCTTAGAGCTAGAGGCTAAAATGTGAGTCCCTGAAATCAGATTTAACAGTCTTATAAATGTTGAAATATAAACTGCAAATGTGCGCGAGGGGCTGCTTATTTGAAAATATAAAGGGGGTGCTACAGAGCCAATTTTGAAAAAGTAATTACAAATGATTTAAGAAATTTGAGTTTTTAGTACCATTAACATACATCAAGGGTAGTGTCACTTGCAAAAAGTGAGGAAACCCGACTCTCCAGAGATGCCACGCCAAAAAGAGCCTGAGGAGAACCAAGAGGCCAGTCAGCAATGTCTCCATCCAGGAGGTCAGTGTGGACATTGTGGAAGAGTACAAATACCTGGGAGTGGTGATTGACAATAAACTGGACTGGAGGAGGAACACTGACTCCCTCTACAGAAGGGGCCAAAGCCGTCTCTATTTTCTGAGATGGCTGAGGTCCTTCAACATCTTCAGGAAAATGCTGAGGATGTTTTATGAGTCAGTGGTGGTGAGTGCGATCCTCTACGCTGTTGTTTGCTGGGGGAGCAGACTGAGGGTCACAGACACCAACAGACTCATCCACAAGGTCAGTGACGTTGTGGGGATTAAACTGGACTCTCTGACAGTGGTGACAGAGAGGAGGAGCCTGTCCAAGGATGAAGGTCATCTTGGTCAATAAGTCCCACCCACTCCATGATGTGCTGGTCAGTCACAGAAGCACCATCAGCACCTTTAGGACCTTTAGAACCTTCAGCACCAGGCTGATCCAACCACGGTGCTCCACACAACGCCACAGGAAATTATTCCTGCCTGTGGAGATCAAACTGTATAATTCATCACTGTAACCTCACAGCTTGATTGTTGTAAATATCTGTATCATATTTGTATATCATTTGAATATTGTTATTATTATTATTATTATTATTATTATTATTATTATTATTATTATTATTAGTAGTAGTAGTAGTAGTAGTAGTATTATTAGTAGTAGTAGTAGTAGTAGTAGTAGTAGTAGTAGTATCTATCCTACTTTATTTTCTACTATTGTAATGTGTGTGTATCTGATCCCTAGTTTTTAACAGTGTTTTACTTAATTATACAATTATTTAAAATTTATTCTTTCTTTTATCTTTGTTAAATGTTTTATTCTTTTATTTGTGATTTTTTTTCTGTGGCTGTAACATAAGTAATTTCCATCTGGGATTAATAAAGGAATTCTGATTCTGAAAAAGCGGCATCTCCCACACCTGAGCACTCCAGGGAGCACAAACGCACACAGCCGCCACCTCATCCTGAGGGCCCCCGTGAGCACACACCCGCCCACGCCCAACGCCCTGGGTTTGGGTCCAGGGAACCCCCCCACCCGAGACCCCAGCAGATGGGCAGAGACCAAGGGGCAGCCAGCATCATCCTCGTGCGAACTAACGTATCTTATTCAGCAGCCAATCAGGAATCAGCATGTTTCTTTGCTGTTGATGATGTCACAGGTTCTCGCAAAATCAAAGAAAGCTCCTTTTTCATAGGTTCCTTTAATGTCACAGGATCCTTTCGAGTAGCCACTCATCATCACACCAATAACAACGAAAGAAGAAAAAGTTCATTACTTCAACAAGGAATTACAGGAACAAATTTTGAGACAAAATGGAGAGCACTCTCTTCAACCAAACACTTGATATGGAGTCATCTTCTGACAAACCCACCATGATTCAGCAACAGATGATTGAAGCCTATGATCAGTCCCAGACATTAAGGATGGAATTTAAGCAGATGGTTGCTGATTTGTCAATCAACTCTGACAACATGAAGGTCCACCAAAAGGAAAAAATGATTTCCCAGTTGCGTCTTTTCATGTTGGATGAGGATCCCAGCATCCAGCACAATGCAGTTTTGGCTCTGGGCCGTCTGGTAGAACACAGTGAAGAGCTGGCTAGGATTGTGGTGAAGAAAGACATCCTGCATCAGGTGATCTGGTCTATTCCTTCACAGCCTCATCATTATAAGAAGGCTACAGTGTTTGTGCTGCATGCTGTGGCCAAACACTCCCCTGAGCTCTCCCAGGCTGTGGTTGACAGTGGTGGGTTGGATATTTTGGTCTCCTGTTTGGGAGCTGTTGACCCTGAGGTAAAAGAGGCTGCCGCCTGGGCCCTGGCCTACATCGCACAACAAAATACAATGCTTTCTCAGGCTGTGGTGGATGCAGGTGCAGCCTCTCTGCTGTTGTCCCTGCACACAAATGACCTGGATCGGGAGGAGGTCAACACTGGCACCATCGCACTCCTGAAACAGATGATCCGCAGCCCTGATGTCAAACTGAAAAGGCAGGTGCTGTTCACTCTCATTCAGATCAGTAAACACTCAGTAGAACTGGCTGAGATGGTGATCGCGGCGTACATTTTCCCAGATGTCATGATCTGCCTCCAGGACCCGGATGAATATGTAAAGAAAGATGTCATCACCTTGATGTGGGAGGTGGTCAAACACAGTGCACAGTTATCTCAGGTGATTGTGAACTGTGATGGTTTAGTGGAGGTGGTGGACTACCTGGATAAAAGCCGTGGAAGCATGAGACTTCCCGGGATCATGATGCTGGGATACGTCGCTTCTCATAGTGAAAATCTCGCTATGGCCGTCATCCTCTCCAAGGGGTTGCAACAGCTGGCCATCTGTCTGTCCGAGGAGGATGAGGATCACATAAAGGAGGCCACCGTATGGTCCATTGGTCAGATCGGACATCACACACCAGAGCACGCCAACGCTGTAGCCACTGCAGGCCTACTGCCTAAATTACTGCAGTTTTACACGGGAGCAAGCAGTTTGGAGGACCTGCGGCTCAAAAGTAAGAAGGCTCTGAAGAACATCCTGCTGAAGTGCACTCACCTGCCCAGTTTAGAGCCTCTCCTCAGCAATGCTCCCAGCAACATCTTAAATCATGTGCTTGGCCAGTTCAGCAAGGTTATGCATCATGACAGTGAAGCTTGCCAAGAGTTTGTGATGAGTGGTGGGTTAAGTAAAATACAGGAGATGGATGCTGAGCCTTGTTCAGCTCAGAGGAAACTGATCAATTCCATAAAAAGCTGCATCCAAGAGGCTTCAGCCAACCGCCTCAGAACGGCCAAGACCCAACACACCCCGCTGCCTCCCCGAACACCCGCCACTAGAACCCCTGCTTACACCCAACTTCCCAAACCTTTTCATGACCCAACACCCAACCCCCGGGGAGGGACCATCAGAAGAGCCAAAACCCAACACACCCCGCTGCCGCCCCGAACACCCGCTACGAAGAACCCTGTTAGCACCCGCCCTCTCAAACCTATTCATGCCCCAACATCGAACCCCCAGGGAGGGCCGAGGGAGCCCCCCATTCGAGACTCCAGCAGAAGGACCAAGACCCAACACACCCCGCTGCCGCCCCGAACACCCGCTACGAAAACCCCTGCTTGCAGCCAACCTTCCAAACCTATCCTTGCCCCAACACCCAACCCCCGAAGAGGGCCCAGGGAGCCCTCCATCCAAGGCCCCAGCAGAAGGGCCAAGATCCACGCCCAGGGAAAAACCAGCGAGCACCCTCCAGTGGCCAGGTCCAAAGCCAGCAGACGCAAGACCCTAGGCCCAGAAGCAACTGATCCCAAGGCAGCACCGGTGGCAAGCCCCCTCACCGGCACCCACGAATCCTGGCCAATCACTCCTGAAGCAACTGATCCTGAGGAATCATTGGTGGCAAACCCCCCCACCGGCACCCAAGAACCTCGTCCAATCACCCCAGAAGCAACTAATCTTGAGGCAACACCGGTGGCAAGCCCCTCCACCGGTACCCAAGAACCCTGGCCAATCACTCCAGAAGCAACTGATCCTGAGGTAGCATTGGTGGCAAACCCCCCCACCGGCACCCAAGAACCTCGTCCAATCACCCCAGAAGCAACTGATCTTGAGGCAACACTGGTGGCAAGCCCCTCCACCGGTACCCAAGAACCCTGGCCAATCACTCCAGAAGCAACTGACCCTGAGGCAGCATTGATGGCAAGCCCCCCCAACGGAACCCAAGACCCCCGTCCAATCACCCCAGATAGCACTAACCTAGGTTTAGAGTAATGAAAAAGAAAGATTTTTTTCGGTGCCTCGGAGAACTTGAAAGAGAGAACTTGAAAGAGAGAACAGAATTTGAAATAATATGGATTATTGAGCCTATTGACACCAAACTTGTCAAAATTGTCTAAAAACTCTACTTGACAATAAAACTGATTTTGAATATTAAAACATACTGGTCCTTTGTGTAAACTTTCCAGCGTACAGTATTTTTAATTGGAAGAGTTGAAGAATTTCCATGCAGGACCTGAACATAACATTTATTTTCAGTGTGAGTGTGTGGGTGCGTGGCCCTTTAACTGCGAATGAATGCGCTGGTCGCTCGACCAGTGTGCAGAGTGAGGGAGTGTGTGTGACCTGAACAGAATAATTATAAGCTGTATGACATTTTTGAGTGATTGGTCAAATAAACGTTGCAGCTTGTTGAATTAAACTGGAGTCCCATGTCATACTCAACGACTGCTGTGAAGCAACTACAAGACACTGGAACTACGTGAAGCCTCCATCAGCATGAGCGGAGCAAAGACATATTTCCTGACTGTGGCATTGCAAAACCTGCTGTTGCTTATAGCACAGGGTTTAAAGTTTTCCGCCCCTACGACGGATTTCCGTCAACACATCACCCTTCTCTGCAACACAGTGTGTGCTCTGCGGGTGATTCACAGTTCCGGAGTGTTCAGCTCAGCCACAGTTAATTGTTTCACGCTCCCGGACAGAGAAAAGATTGAGCAAATTTGGCCAAATATGCTCCAAAGCAGCTCCTCTTCCTCATCGTCAGTATAGGACGCCATGACTAAAAAGGTAAACAGTGCGCAAAGGATTGTGGGGAAAGCGTCTGGGAAATGTAGGATTTTAAAGAAATTTCACAGGCAACCACTATGTGACATTCCGCTCCAAGTCTGCTCGAGTATTTGAGGTCAGATGAGAGTCCGTTGAGCGCGGAGTCCGCCTGAGTATGTTTGAGCCTTAACACTAGAAGTCCCAGGGATTTCTATATCCCCCCAGAAGTCCCAGAGCAGGGTCAAATGAACTCTAGGACCAAACTGACGACTCTGATGGCTACAATTTGCATCTATTCATTTGTAAATGCTCTTTTCGGCCTGGGGGGCCTGGTCCCTGGGGGTGAACCTTAACACCAAGCCTAGCTCAGCCCAGTGGCCTCGTCCCATCCAGGGCGCCAGGGGTGCTCTTTTCGGCCTGGGGGGCCTGGGGTGCCTGGTCCCTGGGGGTGAACCTTAACCCCAAGCCTAGCTCAGCCCGGCGGCCTAGTCCCATCCAGGGCGCCAGGGGTGCTCTTTGCTACCACTGAGGCCAGCCTGGGGGCCTGGTCCCTGGGGGTGAACCTTAACACCAAGCCTAGCTCAGCCCGGCGGCCTAGTCCCATCCAGGGCGCCAGGGGTTCTCTTTGCTACCACTGAGGCCAGCCTGGGGGGCCTGGTCCCTGGGGGTGAACCTTAACACTAGAAGTCCCAGGGATTTCTATATCCCCCCAGAAGTCCCAGAGCAGGGTCAAATGAACTCTAGGACCAAACTGACGACTCTGATGGCTACAATTTGCATCTATTCATTTGTAAATGAATCACCTGAGAAATCAGCAGGGGGGAGAGCCTGACTCTAACAATGGAAGTCTGGAATGTTAGGGGGAAGTGCCCTGGAAGCTAAAGTCACAATGCCCCGTTTATTAACTCGTTCTGCTTGATGCTGGGGGAGAACAAACACAGACTACAAACATTGAAAGAAACAGAGTCACCTCTTCCAACACACCTGATTCAAATGATTATCAGGCTTCTGCAGAGCTGGATGATCATTTGAATAAGGTGTGCTGATTAGTGGCCCTCGAGGACCGGAATTGGACACCCCTGGAATACCATGTTGTCATGCAGCCTTTTGTGCTGTGGGGAATAAATAGCTGGCTGCTTCCACCTGCTGACACTCCACACTTATTCTACTCAAAATGCAGAGAAGATTTACCACTCAAGAAGCGTTGGAATTGATCCTGAACAATGCAAACCCTTGTGACTCAGATGGGGAGGACATAAACCTTCAGCCAAATTCGGATTCGGACTCTGAGCTGTCTTCAGGTTAGATTTCCCAAACATCCTATTTTCATTTCCTGACTTTATTTTTATTTAAAACCGAAGAAAAGAATAATTTGAATTTGTTCACATTGCAGATGACGAGACTGCTCCTCATCTGGAAAAGAGAGCTCGGTTGGAGAGTGAGCCCACAGAGACGGCGAAAGAGGGCACAGTGTGGCATGAAGAACATGTGGGTACAATTCTCCGTTTCACTCCAATGGAACCGTACGCTGCAGATGGAGAGCCAACAGCAAAGGCCAGAAGAAGAATCAGGAGTCGCCTTCAGAGCTTCCTCTGTTTCATTACTGTTGGCATGCTCTGTCCCATTCAAGAATGGACTATTCAGCATGCACGGCAAATGGAGCAGACGGACTGGTTCATGATCCTCCATGAACTAATGGCATTTATTTCTGTTATTATTTTGAGGGGGGTGACCAAGGTTCCATCTCTGCGTGACAGCTGGTCAGCATGCCTGGGAAACCCACTTATCACTGGAATTATGTCACGAAACCGTTTCCAAGACATCATGCGTCACCTACGATTTGATGACATGTTTACGCGCAGTGAGCGAGTGCAGACAGATAAGTTTGCTGCAATTTCGGATGTGTGGGGATCGTTTGTTACCAACTGCATCACATGCTACAACCCTGGTCGACACATCACAATTGATGAACAGCTTTTCCCATCGAAGACTCGCTGCTGTTTCCTGCAGTACATTGCAACAAAACCCGACAAATTTGGCATAAAGTTTTGGGTGGCTTGTGATTTGAAAACAAAGTACATCTGCAATGTCCTCCCATATCTTGGAAAGGACCCCAGTCGTCCCAGTGAGGAGAGACTTTCTGAGAGTGTGGTGATGAAGCTGATGGAACCATTTATGGACAAAGGCAGGACGGTCACCACGGACAATTTCTTTACATCACTGACACTTGCACGACGACTGCTCAGCCGGAAAACCACCATCCTCGGGACAGTCAACAAGATTCGCCGGGAAATTCCTCAGTCAACTAGAAAGATGGACCGCAAGGAATTCACCACTCAGGTATGTTGTTGGTCTTTTTTATTCCATCAACACCTCTGAGTGTGTCATTGTGTTTAAAACCGCTATAATAACAACAATTTCTTCTTTTTTAGGTGTTTTCCACCACTGGTGCCACGCTGACGGTGTATGCGCCCAAACGAAAAAAGACCGTCTACATTCTCAGCAGCATGCACAGCGTGGTTGAGACTGAGGAAACCATCAAAAGGAAGCCAAACACCATCACCCAATACAACACCACAAAGTGCGGAGTGGATGTGATGGACCAGATGGTGCGGGAGTACAGTGTGCGCACAGGAACACGGCGATGGCCAGTCGCCGTGTTCTACAACATGATCGACATGGCGGCACTCAATGCACATCTGCTTTATCAAGCATGCACCGGGGTGCAGGAGAGACGGGTGGACTTCCTGGTTCAGCTAGCAAGAGAGTTGGCTAACTCTCATGTGAGTGAAAAGAAGGCACTCAAAGAGCAACTGCGCCAACAACAACCGCCTACACCTGGCCCTGGGAAAAGGGCTAAGTGTCAGATCAACCATTGCTGCAAGAGCAATCGCGCAACTGTGCGATGTGTTCATTGCCACAAATACACATGTGGCAAATGTAGGAGAGAGATACCGTGGCAGTGCCAAGTATGTCACGAGTCTCAATAAGAGGATGAAGGAGATTCTTCTAAATATGTGCACAGTTGCTTTGTTATTATCGTTATTTTTATTTATTTTGTTTTTTTTTTTTTTACACAAATAAAAACCATTGAAAACAAATCACAGTTGTTCTTTTGCACATTTCTCACACCACACTGTCATTAAAAATAAATAATTTTTGTGTTCTCTTTGGGTCAAATGACACCTCTCTGGGTTTTATAGGTAAAAAGTTCATTTGACACCTCTGTGGGACTTCTAGTGTTAAGACAGAGGACTAAATAGTGGGTGCCTCATGTATGGAGCTTTTGAAGAGGATAATGAGAAAAGAAAGACAGAGGGAAGAGTGAAAGGAGCGGCCGGGAAGAAGCTGGTGGAGTAATTTCAATTCAATTCAACTTTATTTGTATAGCGCAATTTACAACAAAGTCATCTTAATGCGCTTATCAAAATATAAAATTCATAATAAGAAAGTAAAAACCCAACAAGATCCACTTGAACAAGTATTTAGTGACAGTGGGAAGAAACAACTCCCTTTTAACAGGAAGAAATCTCCGTTAGAACCAGGTTCAGAGGTGGCAGCCATCTGCGTGGACTAGTTGAGGTTAGTGGACAGAAGGACCAACAGAACAGGATAGAGAGATAGAACATCAGAGTGTCTCAGACTAGTTGAGCCGTGAACCACAGATCAGGAACTGCTATCATCAGCTTCACAACACCTGTAACAGAGCAGGGGGGGCTATGGGAGAACAAGTGATGGAGGGATCCTCGCTAACTCCACGTTTGGTCAGGCTCTTCGGGCCGGCACCCTCCCCTTGCCTGCAGACCAGACACTGCCAGGAGCAGACCATCGTGGGCCACAGCCACACGCGTTTGTTGCCGATGAGGCTTTTCCACTCAGGAAAAACCTCATGAGGCCATTTCCTGGGCGCAACATCCCAAGAGAGCAGAAAATTTTCAATTACCGTCTGTCCCGGGCTCGTATGGTGGTGGAAGACGCCTTTGGCATCCACTCCTCTCAGTGGAGAATGTACAGGCGTGCCATGGAGGTCAGGGTAGATGTTGCAGAGAAATGTGTGAAGGAAACCTGTGTTCTGCACAACTTCCTGCGACACACATCTACCACAGTCAGGGTGAACAATCCGACTGCTGAGGTGGAGCCACTGCCAGGACTGGGGAGAGTTGCCGCCAACTACTCTGGACGGGAGGCCATCAGGGTGCGAGAGGTCTTCACTTCATACTTCTCTGCAGAAGGAGCTGTTCCGTGGCAAGACAGCAGGCTGTCATAGTGCACCAGCGCACACAAAACGGCTCTTTTAAGAGCCAACCACATACGTCTATAGAGCATACTTCCGACTGCATTAACATGTGTATAATAAATATGGATAATTGGGGGAGAGACATTTGTCATCTTCATTTTTAACCAGACATAAACAATCCATGAAACCTCACCTCAGAAATTTAGTTAAGGCATTAAAGGTCTCACAGAGACATAAGGAAACTCTAAATTCTTATATGAACATTATATATAACCTTGATGTGGAGTACACATATAGATGTTTAGATGCATTGGTAAAAAATACAAAGAAAGCGACTGTAAACTTGAAAATGTGTTTTTACTCAACAATCCTTAAAGAACACTATTTACATGAGCTTTATAATACCTCGATTTTAAACAAACTATTATATTAACTTTATAATACCTCGATTTTAAACAAACTATTATAATAACTTTATAATACCTCGATTTTAAACAAACTATTATATTAACTTTATAATACCTCGATTTTAAACAAACTATTATATTAACTTTATAATACCTCGATTTTAAACAAACTATTCACATGTACTTTATAATACCTCAATTTTAAACAAATTATTTACATTAACTTTATAAAACTTTAAACTAAACTATTTACAATGTGATTTCTACCATGCAAAGAGTGCCCTATTGTGCATAAAGGTCTGATTATGAAGCAGATACATTTTTCTATATGTATATATGTCTGCACTGATAAACAAACCTCCAGTCTCTGATGGATGACCATATTCTGCAGCCCTGTCTTCCTCAACCCCCTGCACCATGTTGCTGCTGGTGTCTCTCGGTGAAATGAAGGGGTCGAGGAAGGACATGACCACAGAGTATTTCCACCTTTTTGATGGCCCTGCAGCTGACCCACTCCTTTTCTCCAGACACTTTCTTTTTTCCTTTAAGTATGTGTCTCTCAGGCCCTTCCACCTTTAACGGCAGAGATCCGCTGTCATAAACAGCAGAAAAATAAACAATAATATGTATACAACGGTATAACATATATCAATCCTTACTAAATAAAATAAAATGTTTTTATTAATTTATATATTGCCACTCTAAATTTAATTGATGACGTTTGTTTTATAAATATGAAATAGTGTATCAATATTATGTACATGTATGTGTGTATGTGTAACCCTTATACAAATTACAATATTACAGTATCCATGTTACGGTATACATGTACAGACTGTATATATAAAAATTGTGCAGAATTTATATTGAGTGTGTATTGTAAAAATAGTAATATAAGTTAAATATTTTTTGTGTGTGATATTATGTAGATAACCTGGTTTAGTTATGTTGTGATGGTGAAATAAGCTTTGCTTCAACCTATACCCTTTCGGCTGAAGAATTGAACTACTGAGTGTTGTTTGTTCTGTACTTGTTTATGAAGACTATATAATTCTAATTCAATTCAATGAACCACAAGTGAAAAAGGCGGTAAAATGACACAGCGGCCAATAGCTGCAAATCCTAGCTCATTGCCGACTTTCAAAGATGAAAACTACAGAGAAAGAAGATTTACCTGCTAGTCCCACCGCTTCGCCGATCCTCCTCCACGCCAGGTCCTTCTTGGTCCGGTCCCGGTACCAATAACTGGCTGTGTTGTACAGCTCAGAGTTGTCACACACGGCTATGATTAGCTTGTCATCCATGTTTGAATAGGTGAGTGGACTGGTTTCCGCGTTGACGGCATGACGTCATTGCCAACGAGGACTCTGATTGGCGTTCGCGCCTGCGCGTCACGCGAAACTGCCGCTGGAGTTCAATATTTTCAACTCAAGCGAACGGCGAATAACGCGAAAATCGGGAGCGCGCTTGCCGCAGCATTCGCGTTCAACGCGCGAAACAGTTCGCGCCGCCCCACCGGCGAATAATTCGCCTCCCAGCGCGTCTAAACCATTGACTTTGCATGTAATCTGTTCGCTTGTGCCGCAGAAACCGCGTTTGGTGTGAACGTAGCATTAACCCTTTCAGCCATTTTGTAACTGATTTAAACCAACCTTTAACATGTTCAGTTACTACCTGCAACCCATTACAACTTCTTTTTTTCAACTTTTTAACATTTTTCAACTTTTTAAAAACTTTTTTTTAACCTATTTAAACTTTTTCAACCAATTTTAACTTTTTTTTTTCAACCAAATTGCTAATATTAAGCTATTGCTAGGTTATTGCTATTGTTAGGTGAATGCTAATGATTTTTTCAACTTTTCACATTTTTCAACCCATTTCTTTTTTTTTCAACCTAATTGCTAATATTAAGCTATAACCTGGCAGGTTATTGCTGTTGCAAAGAAAACATCACACACACTATATATATATATATATATATATATATATATATATATATATATATATATATTTTGAACATTTTGTTTCTGAAAAAAGTAACTTGAACGTAATGATTTATGTTGGGAATACAAACATTTTGCTTTTGCCTGTTTCGGTCTTGTCTATGTTTGAAGATTTGGTAACACAAACCATTTTATAATATTTAATTATTTACAGATACTTAGTAGTAAGCAAAACTCCAAAAAGGAACAGGTCACCTGATTGGCTGAGGAGGTTTTAATGAGCTGCAGGTGCAGCTGGGAGGGGCTTAGCTTTCCCACAGGGTCAGAGTGAGGTCACCCAGCTGGGAGGGGCTTAGCTTTCCCACAGGGTCAGAGTGAGGTCACCCAGCTGGGAGGGGCTTAGCTTTCCCACAGGGTCAGAGTGAGGTCACCCAGCTGGGAGGGGCTTAGCTTTCCCACAGGGTCAGAGTGAGGTCACCCCTACACAGCCAGCAGCATCTCTCTCTGAATTTAAAATGAAACATTGCCAGCACAGAAACGGTTTTTCTTTTCCACTTTGATTTTTATTTCTGACTTACCTTTCACTTATTATTATTAATAATTAGATAACTGTTTATTAAATAATATGTGGACTGTGGGAGGACCAAACCTTTCCATTGTTTGGATGATGGCTAAAAGAAAATCTGCATTAAAATGTGACAAAATATGAATTTACCAGAGAACAGACCAACTGGTCAGTTTTATTTTATTACAACACAGACGTGTTTCTATTCAGTCTGTGTCACTAACAGCTCAGTAAAGCCTTCCCACCACAACCCACAGTGTTTATTTCTATACACACAATTTCTCCTACTTCTCCGTATGTTTCCATCACCATCAAGCTACCTCAAACGCCAAACAGGAAACAATGTTATCAAAATAAAAGCATGATTTATTTAACCAGTGTCACGGTCTGAGTTTACCTCCGTACTGAGATTCTAACCCTAATCCTAACATAATCCAATGAACAAATAAAACACGTGTCCGTTCACTTTGAAAAAAAATAATCAAAAATTTATAAATTTTTCGTTAGTGCGCATGTCCATATTAGGGCTGAATGATTTTGGAAAATAATCTAATTGCAATTTTTTTCCTCAATATTGCAATTTAGATTTAAAATGCGATTATTTTTTCAAGGGCCTCGTCATGTATTTTTCAATGAACACAAGCAATAAATCAATCTGGTTCATAATAAACAATTTCAGATTTATTTAAACTTTAAATAAATACAAAATGTTAATTTTAAAGCATAGATTACAACAATAAAGCAAACAAATCTGTGGCTTTACCTTTTCAACATTAGAGATGGGTATACTACTACTCTTATCAATCCAGTACTTTATCGATATTTTACTTTTTTTTTAATCAATGAAAAAACACAAAATAACAAAAAAAACAAAAACAAATAATGAACATCAATCTGTTTATTTTTGAAGATTTTTAACAATAAGGCAATGAAATGAAAAATACAAAATAAATTGTTCTAAATAAAACACTATAAATGCATAAATAAAACAGCAAAAAAAT
>NC_041053.1:1066717-1202709 GCF_900634775.1 Gouania willdenowi
CAAAATTAGCATTACGCATGACACAGCAGAAACCTGAATACAAATGATATGTGTTTATTTCAAGCCAAAAAAAGTGATTAAACATAAGACTAACAATGATTGGGATCAATTTGACTGACATATTACAGTTACAAACTTGTTTCCAAACTTGTGGAAAACTTTGGCACAGTTGTGGTGAAGTGGGCTTCTGGCTGAACGTTTTTGTACAAAAACACGTGTATCTTTGGACTAATGTTTATTATTATCACCAAACTTGCTGCAGTTGATGTCCATACATCGGTTTAAATATTTCTGCTTTTATAGCCTTCAATAATTAGAATGGTTTTATAAATGATGCAAATCTCTAGTTTTTTGGGGCAGACTACAGATTTTTGTTTAAAACATGATTTATTGTCACTCGGGATCATATTTCCAAAACTTCAGCCACAAAGGGTCCTACTTCAATCTGAACAAAAATCAATCAATCAATCTTTATTTGTATAGCGCCAAATCATAACCAATGGTATCTCAAGGCACTTTACAGTAGAGCAGTCTTAAGGACGGACTCTTCATTTTATGGATACACACACATATGCATATATACGTATATACACATACATATGTATCCCACACCCAACATGAATTCATCATGGCGGCAAGGAAAACCTTCTGTTAAGCAGCAGGAACCTTGTGTGGATCCCATTCCTATGATGAACAGCCATCCACGTTATGCTGTGTTGGGTGTGTGCAGAGGAAAGGGTGGAGACAGAGTTGTTGAGACTCTGTAACTCCACACTGAGGATCCCACGGACCTGCAAGACAAAAGCCAGAAGGAGTACAGGAGCAAACACACAAGGGAAGAAGCAGACATAGAGGGAGTGTTAGAGAGAGGAATGGGACCCTCTCCGGTCCCTCTCTAGCCTAAATGACCCTCTCTCTTAACGCCCTCTCCAACCTCTCTCTAACCGAGCATGCCAGACCCCCCCCGGCAGTCTATGCCTAATGCATCTTAATTATGAGCTATGAGCTGGTTCCTAAGTAAAAGCTTTACCAAAGAGGAATGTTTTGAGCCTAACCTTAAAGGTAGAGAGGGTGTCTGCCCCCCGAACCGTGGTTGGTAGATGGTTCCAGAGAAGTGGGGCCTGATAACTGAAAGCTCTTCCTCCTATACTACTTTTAGAGACAAATGGAACAACGAGTAGTCCAGCATTTTGAGAGCGTAGTGTTCTGGGGGGATTGTATGGCACTACAAGCTCCTTGAGATAGACTGGTGCCTGTCCATTTAGGGCTTTATAAGTGAGAAGAAGAATCTTGAATTCTATTCTATATTTTATGGGAAGCCAATGCAGAGAGGCTAATACAGGAGTAATGTGATCTCTTCTCCTAGTTTTAGTCAGTACACGTGCTGCAGCATTTTGAACCAGCTGAAGTGTCTTAAGCGACTTGCTCAGGCAGCCTGCTAAAAGAGAATTACAATAATCCAGTCTAGAGGTAACAAAAGCATGGACTAGTTTTTCGGCGTCGCCCTGAGACAGGATAGATCTGATTTTAGCAATGTTACGGAGATGAAAGAAGGCAGTTCTTGAAGTTTGTTTTATGTGAGAGTTGAAGGATAAATCCTGATCAAATAGAACCCCAAGGTTTCTAACAGTTGTGCTTCGTGCCAGAGTAATGCCATCTAGGGCAGTTAGGCTAGCATAGGTTTCTCTAAGGTGTCGTGGGCCCAGTACAATGACCTCAGTCTTGTCTGAGTTGAGAAGAAGAAAATTTTGGTCCATCCAGGCCCTAATGTCCTTTAGACAGGCCTCAAGTTTAGATAGCTGATTTGTCTCACCTGGCTTCATTGATACATACAGTTGGGTATCATCAGCATAGCAGTGGAAGTTAACAGAGTATTTTCTCATAACATTACCAAGGGGGATCATATAGATACAGAAGAGGATTGGACCTAGCACAGAGCCCTGAGGAACCCCGTAGCTTACTTTAGTGTACACAGAAGACTTATTATTCACGTGTACAAACTGGTACCTATCAGATAGGTAGGACTTAAACCAGTTTAGGGCAGTCCCTGTGATTCTAAGTAATTTCTCTAATCTCTCTAGTAGAATATAGTGATCTATAGTGTCAAAAGCTGCACTAAGATCTAATAAAACCAGCACTGAGAGTCGTCCTTCATCTGAAGCCCAGAGTAGATCATTAGTTACTTTAACTAAAGCAGTCTCTGTGCTGTGTTGAGCTCTAAAACCTGACTGGAAGTCCTCGAACAGGCTGTTGTTTTGAAGGAAGTCACAGAGCTGAGCTGCCACAACTTTCTCAAGAATCTTTGAAATAAAAGGAAGATTAGATATAGGCCTGTAGTTTGCTAAAGTGCTGGAATCAAGAGTAGGTTTTTTGAGAAGGGGTTTGATTACAGCTACTTTAAAGGACTGTGGCACGTAGCCTATTGATAGGGATATATTTATTGTCTCCAACAAAGATGGGCAGACCAGGGGAACAACTTCTTTAAACAGCTTAGTTGGGATCGGATCTGAAAGGCAGGTCGATGGTTTGGAGGATGAAATAATAGAGTTAAGTTCCTGAAGTCCTATATGTGTGAAACAGTTTAGGTTAGGCCTATTTACATTTAATGGTACAGCAGGCCCAGGTGAAGGCAGGGAGTGGCTAATTTTATCTCTAATCTTATGAATTTTATGGTTAAAAAATGTCATAAAGTCCTCACAGCTGAGGGCTAGAGGAATCATGGGCTCAATAGAGCTCTGACTTTGTGTTAGCCTGGCTACAGTGCTGAAAAGGTACCTCAGATTATTTTTATTTTCTTCAATTAGTGAGGAGTAGTATGTAGATGGACTATGTCGTAAAGCTGTCATGTATTTACTATGGCTTTCTTGCCAGAGTATTCGTGACTCCTCTGTTTTATTGGAGCGCCACATTCTCTCTAATTTACGGGTTGTTTGTTTGAGTGTGTGAGTTTCAGAGCTAAACCACGGAGCTTTCCTCTGACGTTTAATAGTTTTTTCCCTCAATGGGGCAATTGAGTCCAAGGTGGATTTTAGTAGACTAGCAGAGCTATCGACAAGCAGATCCAGTTGAGAGGGGTTATAATTAATATCATAGTTATTTATTGGATGGTGCACTGAGTTTAAGGCAGCAGGAATGGCCTCTTTAAATTTAGCCACAGCACTGTTGGATAGATTTCTACTTGTAACTATTTTATTGCACAGTGCGAGATCCTCTAGGATAATGTTAAAAGATATTAAAAAGTGATCTGATAGCAGAGGATTTTCAGGGTAGACTTTTAGTTCGTTAATATCAAGGCCATATGTTAGAACAAGATCAAGAGTATGATTTAAACGATGAGTAGCTCCATTAATAGTTTGAAAAAAGCCAACTGAGTCTATTAGGGACATAAAGGCTGAGCTCAGGCTATCACTATCTTTGTCCACATGGATATTAAAATCTCCTACTATCAGTATTTTATCAGAACTGAGGACTAAGTTTGATATAAACTCAGAGAATTCTGATAGAAATTCAGAATAAGGGCCTGGAGGACGGTAAATTATCGCAAATAAGACTGGCTGGCAGGTTTTTGATTTGGTATGAGATAAATTTTATTTATTTATTTATCTATTTATTCAGTTTATTTCCGACATGGTTACATTCACTTTTTTTTTTTTTTTACATTTTTTTTTTTTTCTTTTTTGTACATGCAGAAAAAGGAGACGAGAGAAGCAGTTTGCTTATCCGGGTCCCGTCCCCTGTTTTACCATCGCAAATTTACATGGGTTTACATGTCTCTCTGGTCAAAACATTCTTGATTTCTTCTGAACCGACCTTTTTTGTGTATTCTCATCTGTAGTCAGTGTTGTCCTCCTCCTCTATCTTTGTTCGTGTTGGCCTTGTTCCCTGCCAGACGTTGTTAGCATTCCTCCAGTTCAAGAACAGTTCCTCTTTCGAAGGTGTTTGGAAGGTTTTTCCCTTTTCATCCATAATGTCACCTTGTTTTGTCTCTACATCAAGGGTAATCCAGCTGTTGTTAGTTCTATTGGCAGTGTTGTATTTTCCACTGTCTGATGATGGGATCAGATCCAACTTGTATAAACACATTATTATATCCTAGTTCACAAGCAAGGTAGTATTTTAATGTAATATATCTTAGTTCATAAGCGTGTTTCTAACTGCTGTTGTTAGTTCTATTGGCAGTGTTGTATTTTCCACTGTTAGATTTAACTTGTATAAACACATTATTATATCTTAGTTCATAAGCAAGGTATTAATTTCATTGTACAGGAAAATGTGTTTCTAACTGCACATATGACAATAAACACTTTGAATTTAAATTTAATGTAATCCTTAATCACCCCACCACCTAGCAATTGAAATGAATAAATGACAGACCTTTTTTACTCTTGGTTTCCACATTTAATTCAGTCTCCGTAAAATAATCACAGTCTGAGTTTTGTTTCCAGTGTTTATATAGATCTGGGTCCATATCCATGATTACCATCAGTAATGTTGTTGTTTAGGTGGATCCTTCGTATTTTCCCAAGTCTTCCATCGTTTTGATGAGAACTGGTTTTCCGTCATCTTCTTCCAGGATGTAAATCCTGCAGTTTTTTGACCACGTCTTCACAATCTTTCCTTCTTTTTTTATTTGGCGTGCCTTCCATGCAATGCTTGCATTTTGTTTCGTCAGGTTTTCATTGATGTACACCTTTGTTCCCTTCAGTTTATTTCCTTGCTTGAGTATTTCTCCTTTGAATTTCATATTCGTGAAGGTTATTTTTACAGCTCTGGTATCATTTCTCTTTGGCAGGAGATGGCAGGAGTTGATGTTGTCAGGGTTCAGGACAATGTCCTTCGACTTCAGGTAGTCAATGACCTGTTGTTCGATCGATTTTGTTTCTTCGTCACTCCTGGGTTTTATCTTTAGGCCTGTGATGATGACATCTTTCTCTCTTTCCTTTTGTTCCAGCTGTTCAACCCTAGCGTTCAACAATTTTATCTCTTCAGCATTTCTTTCATTCTTTTCTTTCAGTACCTTTGCTTCGCTTTGTAGTTTTTCCAGTGAGATTTCCAGCGTCTTTTCCTACGACTTTATCTCGGCAGATAGGTTTTGTAGACCCTCGCGTATCATCTCCTTGACCTCTTCCAAACCCGAATTGGGTTCTGAAGGGCCTCCCTGCGGTTTTTTCACCATTTTCCTTCAGTCTTGGGCCCAGTTTTTCAGGCTGTTCAGGCTGTTCAGCTGTAGCCAGCTGTAGCCAAGGTCGTGTTATCGGAGCAAATGAAAACACGTCTGCTGTCTCCAAAGACCAGAGAATTCTGGTCTGGTAGAACCAGGCTTTCAAAGGAAGTGTAACTGGCCTTTGGTTTAGGATAGATTAGGAGAGAGGAATGATAAATAGCTGCTACACCACCTCCACGGCCTATGTCTCGTGGCATATGAGTATTTAAATGACTGGGAGGAGTGGCTTCATTTAAACTAACATATTCATCTTGATACAGCCATGTTTCAGTTAAACAGAATAAATCAAAGTTATTTTCTGAGAAAAGGTCATTTACTAGTAGAGATTTGGATCTCAGTGATCTAATATTTAATAGAGCACATCTAATGCTTTTATGTTTTGGTGTTTCTAGATTTGAGATTTTAATTTTTTTCAGATTTTTATAATTGATAGCTCTTTTATTTGATTTTATGTTAAAATCATTGTGAAATATGGGTCGGGAGACAGACACCGTCTCCATAAAATAATGTTCATCACCATCACAACAGTTGTCATGGCGATGAACACAGCTATCATAATAGCAATGGGAGGGAAACTGTCCTAAGGCAAGCACAGAGGGGCGTGGAGGACTCCCCCTCTATAACATGGTAAATAATGAAATATTATAAAATGGTTTGTGTTACCAAATCTTCAAACATAGACAAGACCGAAACAGGCAAAAGTAAAATGTTTGTATTCCCAACATAAATCATTACGTTCAAGTTACTTTTTTCAGAAACAAAATGTTCAATATATATATATATAAAAATAGGACAAAAACATAGAACAGATGCACCGCCATTTGTAGTTTATATATATATATATATATATATATATATATATATATATATATATATATATAGGAAAAAAACATAGAACAGATGCACCGCCATTTGTAGTTTATATATATATATATATATATATATATATATATATATATATATATATATATATATATATATATATATATATAGTGTGTGTGATGTTTTCTTTGCAACAGCAATAACCTGCCAGGTTACAGCTTAATATTAGCAAATTAGGTTGAAAAAAAAAGAAATGGGTTGAAAAATGTGAAAAGTTGAAAAAATCATTAGCATTCACCTAACAATAGCAATAACCTAGCAATAGCTTAATATTAACAATTTGGTTAAAAAAAAAAAAAGTTAAAATTGGTTGAAAAAATTTAAATAGGTTAAAAAAAAGTTTTTAAAAAGTTGAAAAATGTTAAAAAGTTGAAAAAAAGAAGTTGTAATGGGTTGCAGGTAGTAACTGAACATGTTAAAGGTTGGTTTAAATCAGTTACAAAATGGCTGAAAGGGTTAAAAGTTCCTATAAAGGGAGAAAAGGTGGAGAGAACATGTAAATCACACAGAAAGATAGATTTAAAAGATGAAGTCATAGGTGAAAGGTTAAATAATGTCATCCGAGCTAATTAGTTACCATGGTAACTGCAGTGATCACATGCACCTGTGGGAGGTTGTGTACAGGATGACAAGCAGAATTTAGCCTGTTACAGCCAGGAGGAACTTGTGTAAAACACATCACAAATAGAAAACTAAATCATTTACAGAAAAACTGGGCAGTTTGTGAGAATCACAAGGCTTTAGACTACAAATGAGTTAAATTTCATGTTTTTAAGGCAAAAGGTGTGCCCAGGAGGACGAGAGAAAAACCATGGATTTTAAGCAGTGACTTGATGATTCCCCAATGGAAACAACCCTGTAGATTTGTGGGATTATGTCCACTTCAGGCTTGATAAATCAAAAACTACTAAAAATGTAATATTGTGAGCAGCTAAACACACATCTACTACTTTTGAGAAAATTAGGTCTCTGTGTTCAATATTTTGGAAGTTATGACAATTTGTTTGACAATTTTGAGACACTCTTAGTTCACGAGTACTCCACTCTAATTTGAGGAACATGAAGATTTAATGGTTGTGCTTGAAGCTTCATTGGTCAAAAACAGTTAAAGATAGAGAAAATGTGAAGATAGAAATTAAAAGACAACAGATTTGTGAACATTTTAGAAGTTGAATGGTTTAAATCGGTTGAAGAATGGCTGAACAGTGGAACTTCAAAGTTGGAGGGTTGAAAGTTGAGTTTTCTCAAAAGTGAATGGGAAGGTGAAAAGTGAAGAAGTTCAATTGTTTAAAAAGTGAAAAAGTTACAAAAAAGTTGAAACAGAAAAAGTAGCTGAACATTTTGACACCAAACTTGTTTAAAATCGGTTGAAAACTGTTGGAGTTACTTGCACTGGCAGAATAATAACTACTACTATAATAATAATAATAATAATAATAATAATAATAATAATAATAATAATAATAATAATAATTATTATTATTATTATTATTATTATTATAAAGTTTAATGATTACGATATATATTTATTTAATTAGTGAGGATGCCAATGCATCCTCACTAATTAAATAAAACATGTACAGTAAGTGGCGATATCCACATATTCAAGTTGGTTACAACACGCCAATGACCAAGAAAGAAGAAGAGTGAAGTGGCCCAAAGCTGCACATAGTAGAGAGTGGAGAACAATTATGGGGCGCAAGCTCAAGCTTGATAACCCTGTAGCTGGCCACCTTTGTTGAGGATGACTATTATTAAAAAGGCCAAAACACCTCCTGATTCAAAAGAACACCACTGATGATGTGTTCTAAATGTACATCCTTCTCTATTTGACACACAGCTCCCACACCACTCTCAGGGGCGGACTCACTAAGATCTGAAATAAAGGGCAGTAAACCAGGTGCAAATGGCAACAACACTTCTACAAATGACAACAACACTTTTACAAATGGCAACAACACTTCTACAAATGACAACAACACTTTTACAAATGACCACAACACTTTTACAAATGGCAACAACACTTTTACAAATGACAACAACACTTTTACAAATGACAACAACACTTTACAAATGACAACAACACTTTTACAAATGACAACAACACTTTTACAAATGACCACAACACTTTTACAAATGGCAACAACACTTTTACAAATGACCACAACACTTTTACAAATGACAACAACACTTTACAAATGACAACAACACTTTTACAAATGACAACAACACTTTTACAAATGGCAACAACACTTTTACAAATGACAACAACACTTTTACAAAATATTTGTAATTCTCTCTCAACATTTGTAAAAGTGTTTTGCTATTTGCATTTGTTTTCAAAATTGTAAATGTGTATTGCACTTCTCAGCCAACTATTACTATTACTATTACTATTACTACTACTACTACTACTACTACTACTACTGTTACCAATACTACTACTGCTATTACTACTGTTACTACTACTACTACTACTACTATTACTACTACTACTGTTACCAATACTACTACTGCTATTACTACTGTTACTACTACTACTACTACTGCTACTATTGCGACTACTAGTTCTTCGGCTGCCACGTCAAACCGTTTAATCACCTACAATCTAAGAAATTTCACAAGCAACAGGTCAATGATTATTGTTTTTTAATGTTTTTTTGGAAGTTCACTTAGGTGAGCATTAATGTTGGAAAAGGTATTTTCATACTTTATCCTGGTATAAACATGGAGAGCTGAAAGTAGTGAAGCATTTAGATTTAATAGGCATTATCTCTCTCTCTTTCTTTATTTGCAGTCGGTCAATAACAACAAGGACTGTGCTATGATATGGGTTTGGGTTTAATGATATTTCTTCATCCAGCCTTATTCATTGAGGTTTTGTTGCCAACTTTTTAAGTCTATTTCTTGTGTTTCCGTGTTGCTTTTTGCCACATCTTTGTATCTAAGATCAGGTCTCCCTATTGCGTTTTCTTTGACAGAGCTGAGAATTCAACGATTGTCTTGGAACATTTTAAAAATGAAACTACTTTACAGTTTTAGAGCCTGTGTTCCTCCATCTTGAAATCACATGATTGATGATGTCACATGGCCCCACTGCCTGTGAACATCTCATTGTTTTCTATTGGAGTAAAACATTCAGCCTGATTTTTAGATCATTTAACAGCTTTTTAGATCAAAATGACAACTTGTGCTGCATTTGGTTGCTCTAAAATACAAGGAAAAGTTAAAGATGTAGATTAAAGATGTTGATTTGAACCTCTTTTGTTTGAAGGATGACACTTTGTTAGTGGAAATTTCATCAAATTGAGGAAACGCTACAAATATGTAGAAACATTTGCACACATTATGTTTTCAAAATCTCCAGAATTAATCTCAACCCAGCAGCAGTTATCATGCTCATACTGCAGCTGATAACCAACTAACCAACCAACCAACTAACCAACCAACCAAGGGACGGAGTGTGATTGGCTCAGAGGCTGCAGTACTCGCTCCAGTTCATGTCGTCTGTCTCTAGATTGTCCATTCACCGAGACAGGAAAGAGGAATATGATCAATCAGTGAGTCACAGATTAAGTTTGTGATCTAATCCACATGTTTGTTCTCCTGTTTTACGAACAAAAATCAATAAAGAACTGAATTGTTAAGCAGAATCGGAATTGTAAAAATCATATAATTTCCCATTTATAGGCCATACTATTTAAAAAACTTCCAGACGGGGGAAGGCAACGTCATGCTTAAATAACACTAGAATACTTTTTCCGGTGAAAAACATAATGAAAATGCATAATATTGTATGAAAACATGTTGGTGATGGTTTTAGTCCATGTCATATGGAGCTGAAGTCCAGCATTTTCTAAGATTTGGCCCCAGATTTGACATTTTTGTCTCTTTCTTATGCATTCCAACCAAACCACCCGTTTAGGTAAAAAATAACGTATCAATGGAATATTCTGTCATATTGCCCTTTCTGCCTGATTAGTCTCTTCAGTTGCGTTCAGTGTGAACACACCTTTAGAGTGATTGACGTCTGTAAACCATAGGTTGCAGTGTCTGAAATGTTGGCCATAGAAAGCTGATTACAGAGAGGCAGGTTTCTGACCTTCCTATGATTGTTTATGAATTTATTAATTGTTTATGAAGTTTTGTGAAAAAAACATCTCATGTTCACAAGTTGGTGGCGCTGTGTCTACAGTCAGTTATTGTTATTGGTATGTGTTAGTTGTCGTACAGTGATAGTTTGTGTGAAGTTTCAGATCGATAAGATTTACTGTTTTAAGGGTTAAAATGGTGATCTTGACCAGAGTTGAAGGCTTGCCATGCCCACACTGTATGAGATATGGAAATTTGAGTTTTTAGTACCATTAACATACATCAAGGGTAGTGTCACTTGCAAAAAGTGAGGAAACCCGACTCTCCAGAGATGCCACGCCAAAAAGAGCCTGAGGAGAACCAAGAGGCCAGTCAGCAATGTCTCCATCCAGGAGGTCAGTGTGGACATTGTGGAAGAGTACAAATACCTGGGAGTGGTGATTGACAATAAACTGGACTGGAGGAGGAACACTGACTCCCTCTACAGAAGGGGCCAAAGCCGTCTCTATTTTCTTAGACGACTGAGGTCCTTCAACATCTTCAGGAAAATGCTGAGGATGTTTTATGAGTCAGTGGTGGTGAGTGCGATCCTCTACGCTGTTGTTTGCTGGGGGAGCAGACTGAGGGTCACAGACTCAACAGACTCATCCACAAGGTCAGTGACGTTGTGGGGATTAAACTGGACTCTCTGACAGTGGTGACAGAGAGGAAGAGCCTGTCCAAGGATGAAGGCCATCTTGGTCAATAAGTCCCACCCACTCCATGATGTGCTGGTCAGTCACAGAAGCACCATCAGCACCTTTAGGACCTTTAGAACCTTCAGCACCAGGCTGATCCAACCACGGTGCTCCACACAACGCCACAGGAAATTATTCCTGCCTGTGGAGATCAAACTGTATAATTCATCACTGTAACCTCACAGCTTGATTGTTGTAAATATCTGTATCATATTTGTATATCATTTGAATATTGTTATTATTATTATTATTATTATTATTATTATTATTATTGTTATTATTATTATTATTATTATTATTATTATTATTATTAGTAGTAGTAGTAGTAGTAGTTGTAGTAGTAGTATCTATCCTACTTTATTTTCTACTATTGTAATGTGTGTGTATCTGATCCCTATTTTTTAACAGTGTTTTACTTAATTATACAATTATTTAAAGTTAATTCTTTCTTTTATTTTTGTTAAATGTTTTATTCTTTTATATGTGATTTTTTTTCTGTGGCTGTAACATAAGTAATTTCCATCTGGGATTAATAAAGGAATTCTGATTCTGAAAAAGCGGCATCTCCCACACCTGAGCACTCCAGGGAGCACAAACACACACAGCCGCCACCTCATCCTGAGGGCCCCCATGAGCACACACCCGCCCACGCCCAACGCCCTGGGTTTGGGTCCAGGGAACCCCCCCACCCGAGACCTCAGCAGATGGGCAGAGACCAAGGGGCAGCCAGCATCATCCTCGTGCGAACTAACGTATCTTATTCAGCAGCCAATCAGGAGTCAGCATTTTCCTCTGCTCTTGATGATGTCACAATTTATCTTCTGCAGTCAATCAGGAGTCAGCATGTTTCTTTGCTGTTGATGATGTCACAGGTTCTCTCAAAATCAAAGAAAGCTCCTTTTTCATAGGTTCCTTTAATGTCACAGGATCCTTTTGAGTAGCCACTCATCATCACACCAATAACAACGAAAGAAGAAAAAGTTCATTACTTCAACAAGGAATTACAGGAACAAATTTTGAGACAAAATGGAGAGCACTCTCTTCAACCAAACACTTGATATGGAGTCATCTTCTGACAAACCCACCATGATTCAGCAACAGATGATTGAAGCCTATGATCAGTCCCAGACATTAAGGATGGAATTTAAGCAGATCGTTGCTGATTTGTCAATCAACTCTGAGAACATGAAGGTCCACCAAAAGGAAAAAATGATTTCCCAGTTGCGTCTTTTCATGTTGGATGAGGATCGCAGCATCCAGCACAATGCAGTTTTGGCTCTGGGCCGTCTGGTAGAACACAGTGAAGAGCTGGCAAGGATTGTGGTGAAGAAAGACATCCTGCATCAGTTGATCTGGTCTATTCCTTCACAGCCTCATCATTATAAGAAGGCTACAGTGTTTGTGCTGCATGCTGTGGCCAAACACTCCCCTGAGCTCTCCCAGGCTGTGGTTGACAGTGGTGGGTTGGATATTTTGGTCTCCTGTTTGGGAGCTGTTGACCCTGAGGTAAAAGAGGCTGCCGCCTGGGCCCTGGCCTACATCGCACAACAAAATACAATGCTTTCTCAGGCTGTGGTGGATGCAGGTGCAGCCTCTCTGCTGTTGTCCCTGCACACAAATGACCTGGATCGGGAGGAGGTCAACACTGGCACCATCGCACTCCTGAAACAGATGATCCGCAGCCCAGATGTCAAACTGAAAAGGCAGGTGCTGTTCACTCTCATTCAGATCAGTAAACACTCAGTAGAACTGGCTGAGATGGTGATCGCGGCGTACATTTTCCCAGATGTCATGATCTGCCTCCAGGACCCGGATGAATATGTAAAGAAAGATGTCATCACCTTGATGTGGGAGGTGGTCAAACACAGTGCACAGTTATCTCAGGTGATTGTGAACTGTGATGGTTTAGTGGAGGTGGTGGACTACCTGGATAAAAGCCGTGGAAGCATGAGACTTCCCGGGATCATGATGCTGGGATACGTCGCTTCTCATAGTGAAAATCTCGCTATGGCCGTCATCCTCTCCAAGGGGTTGCAACAGCTGGCCATCTGTCTGTCCGAGGAGGATGAAGATCACATAAAGGAGGCCACCGTATGGTCCATTGGTCAGATCGGACATCACACACCAGAGCACGCCAACGCTGTAGCCACTGCAGGCCTACTGCCTAAATTACTGCAGTTTTACACGGGAGCAAGCAGTTTGGAGGACCTGCGGCTCAAAAGTAAGAAGGCTCTGAAGAACATCCTGCTGAAGTGCACTCACCTGCCCAGTTTAGAGCCTCTCCTCAGCAATGCTCCCAGCAACATCTTAAATCATGTGCTTGGCCAGTTCAGCAAGGTTATGCATCATGACAGTGAAGCTTGCCAAGAGTTTGTGATGAGTGGTGGGTTAAGTAAAATACAGGAGATGGATGCTGAGCCTGGTTCAGCTCAGAGGAAACTGATCAATTCCATAAAAAGCTGCATCCAAGAGGCTTCAGCCAACCGCCTCAGAACGGCCAAGACCCAACACACCCCGCTGCCTCCCCGAACACCCGCCACTAGAACCCCTGCTTGCACCCAACTTCCCAAACCTTTTCATGACCCAACACCCAACCCCCGGGGAGGGACCAGCAGAAGAGCCAAAACCCAACACACCCCGCTGCCGCCCCGAACACCCGCTACGAAGAACCCTGTTAGCACCCGCCCTCTCAAACCTATTCATGCCCCAACATCCAACCCCCAGGGAGGGCCGAGGGAGCCCCCCATTCGAGACTCCAGCAGAAGGACCAAGACCCAACACACCCCGCTGCCGCCCCGAACACCCGCTACGAGAACCCCTGCTTGCAGCCAACCTTCCAAACCTATCCTTGCCCCAACACCCAACCCCCGAAGAGGGCCCACGGAGCCCTCCATCCAAGGCCCCAGCAGAAGGGCCAAGATCCACGCCCAGGGAAAAACCAGCGAGCACCCTCCAGTGGCCAGGTCCAAAGCCAGCAGATGCAAGACCCTAGGCCCAGAAGCAACTGATCCCAAGGCAGCACCGGTGGCAAGCCCCCTCACCGGCACCCACGAATCCTGGCCAATCACTCCAGAAGCAACTGATCCTGAGGAAGCATTGGTGGCAAACCCCCCCACCGGCACCCAAGAACCTCGTCCAATCACCCCAGAAGCAACTGATCTTGAGGCAACACCGGTGGCAAGCCCCTCCACCGGTACCCAAGAACCCTGGCCAATCACTCCAGAAGCAACTGATCCTGAGGTAGCATTGGTGGCAAACCCCCTTACCGGCACCCAAGAAACTCGTCCAATCACCCCAGAAGCAACTGATGTTGAGGCAACACCGGTGGCAAGCCCCTCCACCGGTACCCAAGAACCCTGGCTAATCACTCCAGAAGCAACTGACCCTGAGGCAGCATTGATGGCAAGCCCCCCCAACGGAACCCAAGACCCCCATCCAATCACCCCAGATAGCACTAACCTAGGTTTAGAGTAATGAAAAAGAAAGATTTTTTTCGGTGCCTCGGAGAACTTGAAAGAGAGAACTGAAAGAGAGAACAGAATTTGAAATAATATGGATTATTGAGCCTATTGACATCAAACTTGTTAAAATTGTCTAAAAACTCTACTTGACAATAAAACTGATTTTGAATATTAAAACATACTGGTCCTTTGTGTAAACTTTCCAGCGTACAGTATTTTTAATTGGAAGAGTTGAAGAATTTCCATGCAGGACCTGAACATAACATTTATTGTCAGTGTGGGTGCGTGGCCCTTTAACTGCGAATGAATGCGCTGGTCGCTCGACCAGTGTGCAGAGTGAGGGAGTGTGTATGACCTGAACAGAATAATTATAAGCTGTATGCCATTTTTGAGTGATTGGTCAAATAAATGTTGCAGCTTGTTGAATTAAACTGGAGTCCCATGTCATACTCAACGACTGCTGTGAAGCAACTACAAGACAGTTGAAGATGAAGCTGCAGAGGCAGACCACACTGGAACTACGTGAAGCCTCCATCAGCATGAGCGGAGCAAAGACATATTTCCTGACTGTGGCATTGCAAAACCTGCTGTTGCTTATAGCACAGGGTTTAAAGTTTTCCGCCCCTACGACGGATTTCCGTCAACACATCACCCTTCTCTGCAACACAATGTGTGCTCTGCGGGTGATTCACAGTTCCGCAGTGTTCAGCTCAGCCACAGTTAATTGTTTCACGCTCCCGGACAGAGAAAAGATTGAGCAAATTTGGCCAAATACGCTCCAAAGCAGCTCCTCTTCCTCATCGTCAGTATAGGACGCCATGACTAAAAAGGTAAACAGTGCGCAAAGGATTGTGGGAACTGTAGGATTGTGGGGAAAGCGTCTGGGAAATGTAGGATTTTAAAGAAATTTCACAGGCAACCACTATGTGACGTTCCGCTCCAAGTCTGCTCGAGTATTTGAGGTCAGATGAGAGTCCGTTGAGCGCGGAGTCTGCCTGAGTATGTTTGAGCCTTAAGACAGAGGACTAAATAGTGGGTGCCTCATGTATGGAGCTTTTGAAGAGGATAATGACAAAAGAAAGACAGAGGGAAGAGTGAAAGGAGCGGCCGGGAAGAAGCTGGTAGAGTAATTTCAATTCAATTCAACTTTATTTGTATAGCGCAATTTACAACAAAGTCATCACAACGCTCTTATCAAAATATAAAATTCATAATAAGAAAGTAAAAACACAACAAGATCTACATGAACAACTATTTAGTGACAGTGGGAAGAAACAACTCCCTTTTAACAGGAAGAAATCTCCATTAGAACCAGGTTCAGAGGTGGCAGCCATCTGCGTGGACTGGTTGAGGTTAGTGGACAGAAGGACCAACAGAACAGGATAGAGAGATAGAACATCAGAGTGTCTCAGACTAGTTGAGCCGTGAACCACAGATCAGGAACTGCTATCATCAGCTTCACAACACCTGTAACAGAGCAGAGAGAGAAGGACGAGGAGAAGACACTGACTGCAGAAAAACATGATACATTAACATCAAGTCAGCCTATCTTGGCCTTGGGCCTCACTCCTAGTGGCCTAGTCAGCACTTATTATAAAGGTAAGCTAACAACGACTCCAAGGTCTGTAAATGCGACTGTTTACAGACGAACCCATGTCTGCTCTAGTGATTAGATTATATTATGATTCAGTCCTGTTTATACGGACTGTAAATAACATAACCAGCTACATCAGAATTTTAATCTCTTCCCGTTTATTTGAAATCTAACAGCGACTCCAAGGACTGTAAAATGCAACGAGCCCATGTCCGCTCTATTGGTTAAGTTAATGCTATTATACGGTATACGCTTCAGCATATAAGTAGGTTTTGAGTTCAGCCTTAAAGGTGGAGAGAGTAGCAGCCTCCCGTACTAAGACTGGAAGCTGGGTCCAAAGGTGAGGAGCCTGGTAGCTGAATGCTCTGCCTCCTGTTCTACTTCTTGACACGTTAGGAACTTCCAGAAGACCAGCAAACTGAGAGCGGAGTGATCTGCCCGGACAATAGGGCACTAACAGGTCTCTATAGATATACAGGAGCTAGATCATGTAGAGCTTTGTATGCTAACAGGAGGATTTTAAACTCTATTCTAGATTTTACAGGAAGCCAATGAAGGGAAGCCAATACTGTAGAAATAGGCTGTCTCCTGTTAGTACCTGTTAGTATTCTAGCTGCAGCATTCTGAATTAACTGGAGACTTTTTAGTGAGTTACTAGGACATCCTGACAGTATAGAGTTACAATAATTTAGTCTAGATGTAACACATACATGCATAGTTTTTCAGCATCACTCTGGGCCAAGATATTCCTGATTTTAGAGATATTACGGAGGTGGAAGAAGGTTGTCCTTGAGATCTGTTTAAAGGTATGCTATTTAACACTGAACTAAACACAATGGATTTATATGATAAATAATATAACACCTTTATGCTTTAACAGTGTCAGCAGCTTCTTGTCTGGGTTTTTTCATTCCTGCCTTTTCTGTAACAACAGTGTTGTTTTTGTTCTGAATTATGGATTTTAATTATTCATAGTTATAAACTTCAGCAACACTTAACCTGGTCAGGACCAAGTTATGAAGTGGATCAGATCTGAGGGAGTATAAAAGCTCCGCCTCCTGGTGCGTTACACTGTTTAAATGCATTATATTTGTTTAAGATTATAAGCTGTTCCTCCACTGTAAAAAAGGTTGCTCTGCCAATTTTGGACTAATGTGTTCTGACCTCTTTGTTCTGGTTCAGACCTGAGCTGCAGCGTTCTGAACCAGCTGTAGATGTTTGATGAAGACCATTACAATAGTTCAGTCTGCTGGAGATAAAAGCATGGACCAGTTTCTCCTGATCTTTGAGTCATTAAACCTTTCACTCTGGAGATGTTCTTTAGGTGGTAGAAGATGTTTTTGTGATAGATTTGATCTGATGCTGAATGTCAGATCTGAGTCAATCAGAACAGAGGTTTCAGACATAGCATAGCAGATGGTTTGATCCTTAAGACTCTTCAAGCTGCTCCTTTATGTGTCACCACTTTCACACCCAGATGTTTTTGAGCACATTACACACATCTGTTTGTCCCTCTTTGCCAGTTTAATGAAATCACACTTTGTCCTCCAATCTGTGAGATCAGCAGGTAAAAAAACTAATATATCGTTCATGTTGGATCAAATGTATCTGTGCAGGATGTGATGAACTACTCATTAATCACTGATGTTACACTGCGCAAAAAGCCCAAGCATCAAACCCCGAATATTCCAAGATATGAGTCAAATACGGTGATATCCACCTGGGATACTCTCCGAACAGCAGTTGAAGTCGATGTCATGTTCGGAGCATGTCAAACTCCGGATATGGGAACACTTTTATACTTGCCATATCCCGGAGTTCAATACTGCACCGATACTCTCCCCGGTCATATCTGAAGTCCAACAAATTATTTCAGCAGTCTGCATAATTCAGTATACAATTCATGGCCCATAGGGTGACTCACCATACCCAGGACAGTTAAGTGCAGTGTCCCTAACTATACTTGGTTCACTTGATCCTTTTTCTCTCTACACCAATTGTCTCATCATAAATGGCTGATCTACTTTGAAGATAGAGACTATCAAGGTAAATATTAAAAACAAAAATCACTTAGTGCACATAACTTTTTATTCTATCAAAAAAATAAATTAGAAAGAGTTAGGAACAGTTTAAATAGGTCTCTAGAACAAAGTAAGAAAAGAAAAGAAGAAAAAACACACACACACCACACCACACAGAAACAATAAAAGTGTTAAACATCTCCATCTCAGTCTTCTTCCTCCTCACTCACATGCAGATAGATAGATTTTTGATCTGAAGTGGGGGGGGGGGCCTTTTTGAAAAGTGTCCAGTGTCTTTACGTGTGCGATTGGATCTTGGCTCGATAGCCTTTTTTCTATTACTGTCCAGTGCTTTCTGGCAGGTTTTCATTATTCCTGAGAGCCGTGCTGCTCGCCACTTTGGTGAGGCAAATTTGTAACTAGTTTTGTCCTCGTCACTGTCCTCGTCGCTGATGAAGTTGGCATCGGCCCCACAGAGATACACCCAGTCCTCTGGAGAAAGGATCCTCTGCCCCACTTTGACCCGTTTCTTGAAGAGCTGTGTGACAGATTGGAAGAGGTTAGACTTTCAAAGCAATCAACAAAACATGTTGTATATGTCACCCTTTCTCCCTGAGTAGTCAGAGAACATCTAATTCTATATCCTTCCGTTCTCACAGAAGTACAAAATAGTCAAAATCTACAAAAGGTAGGGTTTAATTAACTTAGATTCGTAAAGGAGATTGGCAGTGACAACTCTGCATAGAGTGAAAATACACACGTGAGTGCACAGACACGCAAACTGAGATCTGATACTTTCAGTATTCGGTCCGTGCGTGTAAATGGGTTGATTTATACTAACTCCCCACAACAAACAGCATCTGTTCATGTAGATAAACAGGACTACTGAATAACAAGTGTCTGGAAGTCTACTTCAGATATTTATTTAATATTAAAGAAGATTTTTTTTAAATCAAAACCATATACAGTATGTAGCATTATTATCCGTGTACCCTTCGTTCTTTGGTTATTCCATTTTAAAACCAAATCAAAACAAGAAAACCATGTTGTTATTTTTGTTTCATATGCCCCTTAAAATTCATTTTTATACTTAGTTTTTTATACAGTGTGCTATCATTAACATGTCAATGTTAAAATAATAATATAATTAATAATAATGCCAGTGACACTTTTTCCCCATCTGGTTACAGTTTGTTACAGTGATCAACTGCCATATTTTTGTAATATTAAAAACGTATTGCACCGTAGTAATTTAAATAAAACTACTAGATACTTTTTACACACAATTCAAAGTCTAACACTAAACATTTTTTCATGGATTCCCTCAATCGTTAGTTAGAGGGTGATTTGCTCTTTTCTTACTGCAGGGCGAGCCCAAACACCTCGCTCCAATTTGATGATGCGTTCCTACTTTGATGACGAATTTAACGCAGCACTGAGCTGAAAATGCCGTGCCTCCAAGAAGCTCTCTGCTGTGATTGACATGTAAACAGACACGCCCACGAAGGTGAGCATTTCACCTATATATGTATTTTCTACAGTCTATGTATGTACCGGCGGACGCCGGTACATACATAGAATAAAATGGTCAAATCATATTTCAGTTGTTTTTTGGGAGTTGATATACATGTAAATGATTGTGTGAGATGGGCATATGATTTCACATATCGATCGCAGGCTTGTGAATCAAATCGAATCGTATCGTGGCAGACTCTGTGCTATCGACAAACATCGTATCCAAACATATCGACATCGCATTGTAATTTCATTTAATTTATGAAAGTAAAACACACATGAGCCGAAATTAAGAAATATTTTTTTCACCCAGAAAATATTAGTTTTTAACTCCTGTGAGGAAACAAAATAAATACTTAATAATAAAAATAAAAAAAAACCTAATTAAACAAAAATGTATGTCAAAAATAAAATAAGATACAATTAAAAGGAAGATATATGTTTTACTGTGAGGAAACAAAATACATACTAATAAAACAGAAATCTATAATTAAACAAAAATGTATGTCAAAAAAAAATTGTAATTTAAAATAATGAGTAAGATACAATTAAAAAGTAAATATAAGTTGACTAATCACTACATGTGCCTTGGTCGACCAACCATTTCCTTGGTTGACTACAGCCCTAGCAATAACTCACTCCATCTCTCCTGCTCGTAAGAGTCTTCCTCCTCTTTATATCCTCCTTTGTCCCCTTCAGGTCCTGCTTGTTGCTGGCCTTGTAGGACTCAAAAACTCTGTTGCAGGCTCCTAGTGAATGAAAATTACAACACAAATACTATGTCATGAACTCTAAATGTATTATTTTAAGGCATCTCAAAAGGATAGTGATCACTCGAACATTAGCAGACAAGTGCCAATTAGGTCCCCAGATTAACTAGATCAGACTTACTTCTAACTTGGCTTATGCCCCAGTGTGGCTCAGCATCTTTAATGGCCCCTATCACAGCCTGGGTAACCTTTTCATTTTGATTAGAACGGAATCTGTTGGGGGGGGGTATTAATTAATTCAGCTAATTTTCACAAACAGTGGCAATTTCTGAGGAAAAGAGACAAAAACACAAAACATACTTGTTCTCTGGCTGGAACTGCCATTGCAGGTCTGTGAGGCTTCGATATGTATGACGGACCAATGCCTGTCGGGATATAAATACAGTGAAAATGAGCAAATTATAGGCCAGTCTCCATTGGTGAAATCAATGGAAGTATAAGTATAATTGATGATAGAAAACTACATACCGTCATCCCTGGTGGGATTTTTGTTGTGGTGTGGAGGAGGTAGGATTAGCCTCCATTCTTTCCAGCCTCTCCATCACGTCATCAAACTTATTATTTATGTTGTCGACACTCTTCTGCAGTTGTACGATTGCGCTAAAAATGTGAGGGGGAAAAAAAAGTGAACATTCCACTGTGATGTAGGCTGGGGCAAACACAGATGTTCAAACATGTCACAAGACAGAATGATACATTGCTTCATAATGTCGACAAAAAATGGACAACTGTTCATTTTAAGTGTGAAGCTTACTGTTGGTTTTACATAATTCCATAATAAAAATACACCCTATTGGTATGTTGGCATTGGTGGATAAAGTTTTTTTTTTTTACATTGCTAAACCAATAATGTGATGATAAATGGTAAATGGACTTGGTTTATATAGTTCATTATCCCTACACTGAAGTAGTCCGTAGGCGCTTTACATATCAGCTCATTCACACTCACATTCACACACCAATGGGACTGAGAGTCATATTTGCCTCCAGTGTTTCCCTATGGAGACAGAAAGGACTTTGGCCCACGTTTACATGGGACCTTTATTTCCCCTTTCATTCAGAATAAAAGTTAATTCCTCTTAAAAACTGAAAGTTATTACTATTTTATTACTTAACGTAATGCTAAAAAATCACTAAAATTACATTTTATACACGTTTTCCAAAGCCATGTGTTGTAGTTTGTATAGCATAAACATGTTATATGTTTTGTTTTTTTTTACTAACACACATACACACGTTTGTTTGGAAACGCACAACGCGTTGCTGTAGCAACAAGCCACGCTAGCGAGAGTTCGTCGCCAGTCAAAATGGTCGGCACTTAAACTACAACACCGGCCATGTAGGTACACAATATAGCAGAATGATACAGCGTCCACACACACATACTCATCATGACGAAAACACATTTCAGACAATAAAGCAAGGAATCACACTAAATATATTTACCTCCATATGTCATTCCGGGTTATCAACCCCAAGTGTCGGCGTGCTGGTGTCCCGTTCGAAGTCCCATTCAGTGTTCCATTTGGCGTCCGGAAAGACAATGTTTCCCCCCCGCCAGACGGAGGAGTCCTCCCCGGTCGTGAAAAGCTAGGAGGAGAACACGACCCAGACCTCGACCGAGACCTCGATCTGGAACGAGTCCGAGTCCTAGGCCTAGAACACTTCTTTGTTGTCTTGTGGCCCATATTTCCCTCCATGGTATCCATGCTTTTAAAATGCGAATGCAATTCCGACGATACGCGGGCTGTATTTTTTCACATTTGGCGCTTGTAATCTCAAGAGCCAATCACTGCCACCGATGTAGAACACACGGCCAATCACATTTAAACTTTGGACCGTTAAAGACCTGCAATGCATTGTGGGTCTTCCAGGTTGAAGTCACGCTTATCTACTGGGATAATGTATAGGTGACGCTCTCCATAGCAACCCACCGTAAACTGTTAATACTGTTTCTGTGAAACACCGAGAAAACGAAATGGATCAACGGAGGAAAAGAACCTGGGGGCTTCTGTTTTGCGACCACTGTGAAGAATACGTCTCCAAGTCAACGTTTTATCGTCATCGAGAAATGGTAAGATGATCAAACTTAGTGCACTTCGTATATGTTGTAATTAAAATCAGCTTTATTGGCCAGGTATGTTTAACACACAAGGGATTTGACTTCGGTTGACTGTGCTTTCACTGTACAGTTTAAACATTAATAATAACAGTCAACTAAAAATGAACAAGTAATTTAAAGACTAATATGTACAAGAAAAATTAAGATAATTTAATAGGATGATAGTAGATGATAATTTAAATTATGACTGTATGTGCATGAGTAAACTTTATTTGCGTGCTCATGACTAAATACTTTCTTTGTATTGTGACCTCTAGAATATGAGCAGACCTTATGCAAAACGATTTGTTGAGTCGTCATCAGATGAACAGCAACAGGTAACTGAAGGATTTTCTCTCTCTGTGTGTGTGTGTGTGTGTGTGTGTGTGTGTGTGTGTGTGTGTGTGTGTGTGTCTGTGTGTCTGTGTGTCTGTGTGTCTGTGTGTGTGTGTGTGTGTGCAAAGATGACAGTAAAATACAAAAAAAAAAATAAACAAAAAAAACAGACCAAAATAATCAAAATCACTCCAAAAACACAGATGATGACAACAAAAAATAAATGATTAAGAAAAGCCATTAAGAAAAATTTTATTTAAAAAAAAAAAAAAAATAATAATAATGTTGCCATTTATTTTGAAATGTGAGACTAATTACAATCATAAATGTATACTTATGTTAAAATGTAACACTTTTGAAACATTGATTTAAGACATTTTATTGACAATAAAGGGCTTATTTTTAGATTCATTAATTTAATGCCTTTTAAGACTTTTTATGGATTCGCGGGATTCACCCTGGAGATTATACATGTGTTTTCAACAGTTATTTTTGAAAAACTAAATTTGATTGGTTGAATTCTAAAAAAAAAAAGAAAAAAAAAGTGGGTCGTGATTTGATGACAGTGGTAAAAAGTGGGTCCCAGGGTGAGACCAGTTGAGAACCCGTTTTTACAATTTAGGTGTTTAGAAAACACTCTTAATCCAGAATGATTTACGAATAGGGTAAGAATGCTAATCACAAGGAAATTCATGAAATGCACACAAGGAATTAGACTTTGGTAGACTGTGCTCTCTCTGTACAATGTAAACAATAATATTAACAGTACAGTCAACTAAAAATAAACAAGTCATTTAAAGACTAATATGTACAAGAAAAAACAAGATTATATATATATATATATATATAATATTGCAGTGGTGAGTAGTGTGAAAGGATGATGAAGTGAACATGAGGTAGTTATCTTTTCCAGTATTTATATTAAAGAGTGTGTAAAGATGATAATTTAAATTAAATAATATGTGTGTGTACATTCAATAATGACTGTATGTGCATGAGTAAACTGTATTTGCGTGCCAATGACTAAATATTATTTTCTTTGTATTGTGACCTCTAGAATATGAGCAGACCTTTTGCAAAACGATTTGTTGAGTCGTCATCAGAGGATGAACAACAGCATCAGCAACAGGTAACTGAAGGATTGTGTATGTCGGGGTTGGAGTCAATTAAAATTTTCACTTACAATTACGTCTTCAATCATCCATATTCAATTACAATTCAATTATGATTACATTGACCAACATTTATTTGAATTACAATTAAATTACGATTATTTTTTCCCCCCTGAAAGTCAATTACAAGTACGCTCTCAATTATTAAATGCCTTAACCATGTCTTAAATGAACTGTAAAATACACTGAAACAATCGTCCGTCATCTAATTTGTTTCTCATCTTGTTAGGCTTAAATCAAGGCTGTCGCCCTTTATTTATTAATATTTTAAATAACAAATTATCCTCATAACAGCCAATCCATGTAAAAAAAAAAAAAGGAAAAATAACTGCCCTTTACGAGGTACGGCAGACCATGATTCATGCTGAAAAACTGTAATACCTTCTACCTGTATGGGTGTGAAGATTCACAAGGTATCATTCACCATGGTAACCGAGGAATGGACACCTATAGAATGCAACAACCAACCCTGATTAACATGTTGGGATTAACCCACCTTTTGGGAAGTAGAGCAGACAAGGATGCCAGTTGAACAATTGCAGCCCAGGCCGGGCCAGGTCATGCATGTGTGAAACCATAGGGGGCCATTGTGAGGCTTGAGTAAGTGTTAAATTCCTTGTTAAGGAGACCTTTTTGGTCACACATGTATTTTGTAGTCAGGGACAAGGCTGGCCTAGAACAGTGAGTGTTATCTGATATGTGTAAGACAAAGTTTTTATTGCATTTTCATGCAAAGTCAATTATCTAAACTCAATTACAATTCAATTACAACAGCAACACATTTTTTCAAGTATAATTTCAGTTATGTTTACGCCATAATTGTAATTATTTATCAGTTACGCAATTACAATTATAATTGACCCCAACCCTGGTGTGTGTGGTCCTAATTTCTAAGTCATATTTTTCTTGATATTTTCACCTCCAGAAAATGAGAAGATTTCAACGGATTGAAGAATCCTCAGAAGATGAGCAGCAGCCACAGCAGCACAAGGTAACTGAGGTGATGAACAACTACACTGACACAGAAATGCTGGAAAAAAGGTCCAGGCACATGTACTTGATATTAATACCCCACAATCCAGTTATTAATAAAGTTTGTTTTTTGTGCTCCAGATGACCAGAAGCCTCCATTCTAGCTCAACTGAAATATCTTCTCAAGATGAGCAGGTAAATAAACTGAAAGTTAGTTGTTGGTTGCTAAACTTAAGAAATAGATTTGTTTTGCTAATCATCTATAAAAAACACACCAGAAGAAGCATGTGTAATGAGCATTATTGTAGAGAAGCTACTTATTCCCTGGTTTCATAGAATTTTTAAGATTGTTTTGAGTGACAATGACCTTTACTAAATAGTTAGAATGTGAAACATTCCACAATCCAGTTATTAATCCAGTTATTGTCTTAATGATTTGTGCTCTAGGTGACCAGAAGCCCCCCTTGTAGCTCCACTGAAAACTCCTCAGAAGATGAGCAGGTATGAAATGAATTGTTAAATGTGCATTAACACTGTTCATCAGTCATTTGAATGATAACAGCCAATCCATAAGAGTGTTGCAAATCTTTGACTGTATCTTAATAGATTACCTCTGTTTGTCTTGCTGTCGAAGGTGCAGATGTAACTACAGCAAATCCTGGTTACCTATCCCTGTTGAAAAAATCCCCTTTCATTTTCATTTTGCTGATCATAATGTTTTCTGTGTGTCTTCTCATTTTAGTTTTCTGAGGACCAAGAAGTTTGGAGTGAAAATGAAGACAGAGAAAATCCTGAGGAAACTGGTGGTTGTGAACCACATGCCATAATCACATTCTTGCTTTTGCTACTGGCAAAGTGGAAGTTATTCTTTACAGTCTCTGACAGGGCATTTGAGTCAGTTTTAAAAATTTTCAGAATTCTGTTTAATGTACTGAGTTGTACATTTATTTTCACGCCGGCTTTGCAAAATATTGCAGCACATTTCCCTGCAACTTTATACATGTTCAAGAAGGCTATATCTGTAAATGGAAATGATTTTACAACATTGGTTGTATGTCCAAAGTGCCATTCTGTATATACCTTAGATGAAGCTGTAATGTTAAAACATGATGCAAGTGGGAAGGTCATCCAGAAAAAGGCAACAAAATGTTGCCATATATCATTTCCCAGACATCCACAAAAAAGATTTCGTAAGAAATGTGACACTGTGCTAATGAAATCTGTTATCGGGAAAGATGAAAAAGAGTTTCTTTACCCCAAAAGAAAATTCTGTTATCGTAGTTTGATCAAATCTATTAGTGATCTGTTAAAGAGGCCTGGCTTTAAAGAGTCCTGTGAAAAGTGGAGGCAGCGTAATGTTAAGGAGGGAATATATGCTGACATTTTTGATGGGCAGGTCTGGAAGAATTTTCAGGTTTATGAAGGCAAGCCATTTTTACAAGAGGTTGGGAATCTTGGTTTTATGCTCAACGTTGACTGGTTCCAGCCTTATAAATATATCAACGACTCTGTTGGTGTAATGTACTTAGCATTGATGAGCCTTCCAAGGGAAGAAAGGTTTAAGAAGGACAATATTATAGTTGTTGGTGTTATACCTGGTCCCCATGAGCCAAAGGAGCACATCAATGGGTTTTTGGAACCTTTGGTCAGTGATTTAAAACATCTTTGGGCGGGGTTAGATATTGATGGGCAATTTGTCCGTGGAGCGTTGTGGTCCTTAGCGAGTGACATTCCAGCTGCAAGGAAAACTGGAGGTTTTCTCGGCCATATGGCAAATATGTGTTGCAGTAAGTGCCTAAAAAACTTTCCAAGGACTGAAGACAATAAGGTTGATTACTCTGGGTTTGATGATACATGGCCTGTTAGAAGTAACACGGACCACTGTAGATATGCCAGAGATGCTAAGAGGGCAAAAAACAAAGCGAGCAAAAGCAAGATTGAGGGTAAATATGGAGCCAGATACAGCTGTTTACAAGAATTACCATATTTTGATGTTGTTCGAATGCATGTTATTGATCCAATGCATAACTTGCTGGAGGGCACAGCTAAAAGAGTGATGCAAGTTTGGAAAGAAAGAGGTTCAATCTCCAAGGAAGGATTTGCCACAATACAGGAAAGGGTAAACTTGTTGAAACTTCCAAGTAACATTGACTCTGGTATACCGTCAAAGATTGAGGCAGCTTTTGATAATTTCACTGCAGCACAGTGGAAACTCTGGGTTTGTGTCTATTCCACCTTTGCCCTTAAAGGAGTCATAGGAGAAGAGGACTACTCTTTGTGGAGAGTTTTTGTTGCAGCAACACAATTACTATGCTCCAGAGTTATTAATGATGTGCAGATTGAGGATGCCCATAGATGTCTCCAAATGTTTTGTAGATCCTTTGAAAACCGATATGGTAAACAGTGGTGCACGATGAATATGCATTTACATCTACATTTGAAGTCCTGTGTTAAAGACTTTGGACCTGTTCATGGCTTCTGGTGCTTCTCATTTGAACGTGCCAATGGTACATTGGGAGATTACCACACTAATAACCAAGACACTGAAGTGATTATGATGCGAAAATGGTTAGCTGAATGGCAGGTGGCAGGCAAACAGTTAATGTGCCCAGGTATTTTGGATATATTTGATACAGAAGTCGAAACATTATTCCGTAAGACCCCCACTGCCACAGCTATCCAGGCAGAGAAGTTACATGTCTTACATGATCTCTCTCATGATCATATTTTCCACAGAAACTTTGAGCTTGATGATACTCTAGAAACTTTTCTTCCACCTGTTAAACAAAGCACAATGTCAATTTCAGACAATTTGGATCTGCTTTCAATGTTTAAGGTGATGTATCAGACTGAGAGAATTGAGAGAGTGTCTCTAAACTACATGTACAGCAACAGATATAGTTTAGCTGGTGATGTATTTTCAACATGTCGCTATAGGTCAGGATCATCATCATTTGTGACTGCAAAATGGTTGAGTGTTGATAGAGTCACAGGAGATCCCATGATCGACCCTAATGCACCATTGCGCCCGGGGGAGATATCAAATATATGGAAAGTGTTTGTGTTTTTGTGGATGGATGAATGTTTGACAAAGGTTGAACATGCAGTAGCAAAAGTGAAATGGTTCAAAGAGCATGGGGATGTGTGGCATTTTGGGCAAAAAAGCAACTGCACAGTCTGGGAAACTAATGAAGTACCATGGTCACATGCATCTTTCCTTCCACTGAAAAGAATTGCCAGCCAGTGTGCATGCTGTACTTTCAAAGTCGCCTTTTCTACTGCAAGGCAAGAAACTGTTAATGTGTTGGTAACACTGCCTTTAGCAAGATGTATTTAACCGACATGTCATTGTTGTTCAGCAGAAGGGCCCCCAACGACCTTTACATACTGTACATATATATAAATTGCTTTTGTGTCTGTTATTTTTTTGTTGTTTCTGTAATGCATCTTAAATGTACTGTGTTTTAAACGTTCAAATAAAAATTGAAACAAAATGAAAGACTCCCTTTTTACTATCTGACAGCCAGTCATTCACAACTGTATTAGCCCAACATTACGGGTGAAAAGGCTCGTTTTTTTGTTGTGCTTAAGAAGAGTCCAAAAATAAGTTGCAGTGAGTTTTAAAAAAACTATATCCGATCCAATCCCAGACGCAAGCAATATGTCTCATTATATAACTTGTTGCTCATTTACTGTATGTACTTGTGTATTACAGAGTATCAAAAAAAATTTTCTCAAGCATTTTTGCCAATGTTTCACAATTTTTGCAATGCCCCAAACTGACAGAGATAAGGGTAAAACATCAAAAAGCTCTATAGGCCAGACATGAGGCAGTAAAACATTCATAACTCAGAACTCCATAACATTTTAAGGCACACTAATGTAAGTTAAGGGTAGTAATATAGCCGATCAGAAAACGTGTCATTGACTGAAGACATGCAAAACTAGGGGAGACTAATGCATTGGGAACGTGTGTACAGGATCAACAGGAAAAACTGGTTAATTTTGAATATACTGAGCACAATATGCATGAAGTGGACTATGAACAAAATGACCCGGACAATAATTTATTTTCATCTATTAATAATTAATGTGAATATTTCTCAGATGAGCAATTTATGCAGACTTTCAATTGTAATGAAGCCTTATCTATTGTGTACTTCAACTGTAGAAGTTGAAATGCAGACTTCAATAACATTAAGGATTATTTACAGCAACCATTTAACATTGTTGCTTTAACAGAAACATGGATTAATAAACTGAAATAACTGAAAATTCCAGGGGCCACAATGGGGGACAGTTGCTTATCTGTCATTGTGTTCTTTGGCAAGGCACTTCACCTACATTGCCTAGTATGAATGTAGTGTGTGAGTGAGTGTTGGTGGTGGTGGGAGGGGCCGATGGCGCACTATGGCTGCCTCATTTCCGTCAGTCTGCTCCATGGTAGCTGTGGCCACAATTGTAGCTTACCACCACTAAGTGTGGAGTGAAATACTAATGCCTTAATTCTGTTAAGTGCTTTGACTGTCTATGATAAAGTGCTATATAAAATCCTATGTTATTATTATTATTATTATTATTATTATTATTATTATTATTATTATTATTAACAGAACACAAACATGACAAAATCTAAATACTGTTAGTATCCTAATACAATATACTGTCTTCATGAAGTATATTGGGTCCGTATTTGACCAGATATGGGGCATATCAAAAAAACTCCGGATATGCATCAGAAATGTCCGTATTCTCGACAGAATCAAAAACCGGATATTCTCGATTCTTGATCTTTTTGCGCAGTGTTTGTAAAGAGAACTGATTTATTTACTCAAGTAGACGCAGTGTTGGGAACGTTACTTTAAAAAAGTAATTAGTTATAATTAATCACTATTTGTTCTAAAAAGTAACTGAGTTAGTAACTAAATTACTCTATAATAAAAGTAACTCATTACCAATGAATGTAACTATTTGTGTTACTGTTAAAAAAAAGAGTTGATATTTGTCAAATAATTCATATTATTTAGATGTGTGTGTCGTGAGGTGCTTCATTAAATTAGAGTTGTTTACAACAGATGTGGACAAAGTCTTCACTCCTGGATATAATGAACACTTCACATGTACGTTCTTGTCTTTGACCATAATTAATATAAAGTAGTGTTTGTATCGTCACCTTAAAAATAACAACTTTTCATCAGATTGTTCCACGCTCACCATCTCTGCTGATTCATCAAATCTGTGTGTGTGTGTGTGTGTGTGTGTGTGTGTGTGTGTGTGTGTGTGTGTGTGTGTGTGTGTGTGTGTGTGTGTGTGTGTGTGTGACTGTGTGTGTGTGTGTGTGTGTGTGTGTGTGTGTGTGTGTGTGTGTGTGTGTGACTGTGTGTGTGTGACTGTGTGTGTGTGTGTGTGTGTGTGTGTGTGTGTGTGTGTGTGTGTGTGTGTGTGTGTGTGTGTGTGTGTGTGTGTGTGTGTGTGTGTGTGCTGGCACATGTGTAAAAACACTGGCTCTGATTGGCTACCATGACCAATGACACTGCCTTAGCCAATCATAATCTCTCACCTTGTTTCTAACCCACCTCCTCACTACAGCTGTGTATGAATCCAGAGGTGTTTTCAGATCACAGTTTATTTAATCAATGCATGTAACGCACCACATGTAATGTTCAGTAACGTTAACGACTATGTAACGGTGTAAAAAGTAATTAGTTAGATTACCCCGTTACTGAAAAAAAAAAACGCCGTTACTTAACGCCATTATTTTAAACGCTGTTATTTTAAACACTGATAATCTCTGTGATAAAACACAAATGATTAGTTTTCTCGTCAGTGTAACTCAGCGTTTGGATATGAAATGATAAATTATCTCATCAATGACACTGAGTGTGTTAATATTTATTACATGCACACATTTTTTTTTCTCCTCCATCAATAATTTGTGGCACAACTCTTTAAAATATGCCAAAAGGTGAAGTTCAAATTCTAAAAATAGTAAAACATCAGAAATAAATGAATAAAAAAGGGCCTAAATTCAAGGTTGATGTTGGACGAGACACAGAAAAGAGTTTAGACGAGCCTGCAGACACAAATAAATCATGTATAACATGAACTCAGTGGTACTTGTGATAATAAAGGTTAAGGGGTACATGGGGCAATAAAGTTTACATACAAAGTTTACTGTATATAATATCAGTCATTTGGATGAATTCTTACATTTTTTCTAATCCTATCCACTTGTATTATTCATTTAATAGTTAAGTAAAAAAAAAAAAAAAAAGACCCCCCCCCTCAAAAAATAATACTCAGGTAAAGTACAGATACTCAATAATACTACTTAATTACAGTACTTAAGTATATTTACTTCATTTGTTCACACTGAATGTATACATGTAAAATACAGTTTGATGTCAGCTTTCAAGTATGGTTGCCATGGCAGCAAGATGAAAGAGAACCAAACAAAGCCATAACTCCAGTAGCTTGTCTGAGTGGTTGTGGTTCAGTTGGACAAACATTCTCTCTTGATCTAAGTATTGAGAAGATAAATAAGCAATATTTGTGTATTTTTAAAGCTTAAATAGTGAAGACCTGATTGAGAAATGGCTGCTGTAGGTAAGAGACTTTACAGACAAAATATGAGGATAAACTTTGATCTGCTAAGATGAAATCAGTAGATTTAATTAAAAATGTTACAAATTATCATTAGAAAATGACTTTAATCTGGTTTTAATATGTTGAACATATTATTTCTTTAAAAAAACTTATTGATATTTTATGTAGATAATAGTGTTTAGAGTGTACCAACAGAAAATGCAACACATGCAATAAATGCAGAGACAGGACTTCACATATGAAGTGGATTTTCAGACTGTTTTTAAAAACTCAAACTTCCAAATGACAGGACAGGACAAAATGTCCTTGTTTATGTGAGTCTTAGTGTTGAAATAGTGAATACTAACCTTGTGTCCTGTCTATCCACTTTGACAGAGTCTCAACTCATTTTAGGACAGGTTCTGCAGAGCAGCTCAACTCAATACAGAATCATTGAGTTCATCGGAGAAGGTTCCTTTGGTAAAGTGGCCAAGTGCCAGGTTAATTCCACCAGTGAATTAGTGGCAGTAAAAATACTGAAGGACACGTTTGTGAAAGACGTGGAGGAGGAGGTGAGTGTTTGGATCTCTCCTAGTTTTGGGGCCTCCAACAGGTCTTTTAACTGTTTAGGGAATAGTGATATAAAGATGATCTAATTGTGCTTTTATTCCCCTCCAGCTGTCTATGTTGAGTAAAATCAGCGTATTGGATCCAGACCAGTTTAACTTGGTCAAATTCCACGAGAGGTTTGAGTACTCTAGCTACACCTGCCTCGTCTTTGAGTTGCTTGGGATGGACTTACTCCAGTTCCTCAAAGCTGAAGTGGGTTCTTCAATGTATGTGAACCAAATCCGCCCCATTGCCAAGCAGGTATGATCCTGTTTTATTGTTTGACTAAAATCCTATCTATGATGATGCTTGCTAATGGATTAAGAAAGCCTTGAGCTAAAACCTGAGCTTAAACAGCTCCATAAGAGGAACTCCATTATAATTCTGTCTTTTCTCATCGTGTCCCTGCAGATGTTGGTAGCATTACAGGGACTCCAATCTCTGGGGATCATGCATACTGACATCAAGCCTGACAATGTGATGCTGGTAAACACTGAGGAGGATTCATTACAAGTCAAGCTCATTGACTTTGGACTGGCTCTTCCATCCTCCTCCGCCAAGTACGGGATGCTGCTTCAGCCCATCGGCTACAGGTATGAGGGTGTCAGCCTGAATGACTTCTGTGTTTTTGTAACAAACCTGTGTCATTATTAGGGGTGTAACCATTCGTTTTAGAAACAATTTGATTCATTGTTGGCGATTCCATTCAAAGACGATATTACTTCATTTAGAACGATTCAATCAGAAAAGTCTCAGTGACTTAAATTTGATTCTTTTTTTTCCCTATTTTCAATAGTCAACATATTTTCATTAAAAACTAGATACTGTATTAGGTTCATCAGACTCTTCTGGTTGTTTTTTTATGTAAAAATAACACAACATTAATCTAAAAAATGAAGTGCAACCAAGATCTGTTCAGGTTAAATGAGCTGTGGTTGAACCTGATACTTTTCATTTTAACTTGATGGTGAGCTTGAGGCGTTCTGCTGAGCTAATGCTAACAAGCTAATGCAAAGTTTTGATTGATTACCTTTTAGAGCGATTTTATATCGGTTGATGTCATCCAGAAGGCGGAGCACAGATCGATGTAGTTGGATTGTATGAAAAATGGATTAATGGATGGAATGGATGAAGCCTTAGTCATTATAGTGTTGGTACTTAGCGCTAAGCAACAGATTTCTAAAGCGTATTTTATTCATTTTGCTTCACAGGGCCCCAGAGGTGTGTCTTGGCCTTCCATACACAGAGGCCATTGACATGTGGGGACTGGGCTGTACGCTGGCCAAACTGTACCTGAATGACAACCTCTTCCCCGTCAGATGTAAATATCTCATGGTAGGTCATCTTTTTTTATACACCATACCTCCATCCATTTAATGACCCACGTGCTCTTTCTTAGGGTTGTGGCTGTTTTCTACACATGTATATAAAGTCTTGAAGAACTGCCCCTAATGTGTGTAATTGTGTGTTCTTTCTGCAGATGAAAGCCATGGTGGAGTATCTTGGTATGCCGCCAGAAAACCAGCTCCTATTTGGCATGCATACCAAGAGATTCTTCTGTCTGGAGGAGGAGGAGCTTGGCTCAAGATGGGGGCTCCTGGTAAAACATAGTTTTTATTGTTGTTGAACCTTGACTGTTGCCTTAAACTTATCCTAAACCCTTATTATTGTCATTGTGTTTCCTCAGACACCAGAAGAATACTTACGTATTAACGGTGTGAAAGCTCAGGAATGGCCCGCATGGCGCCCTCATTTCTCCTCATTGGATGAACTGCTCTATGTAAGTGTTCTCTACGATATTTGAGTTCAAATACTTAGCAGCGGTCTGTTCTTTAAAATGTAACCTACTTTATACATGTGTTTATAAGCTGAAATGACTCACTTATCATATGAGCGAGAGAGGTTTGAACTTGTTCTAGAACCTACAGTAACTCTTTATTTTCTTTTGTTAATCCAGATCTATGAAGAAGAGGATGCTGAGGAGTTTAAGGACAGGAAGGCGTTCATAGACTTCCTCAAGCACCTGTTGACCCTGGATGAGGAGAAGAGATTCTCTCCGACTGAGGCTCTTCAGCATCCATTCATTACGATGTCCCACCTGAGCCAGGATCCAGACATCAGTGACTAGTGAGTATCTGCACTGAGGAGACAATCACTCACATGGAGATCAACTTGTTGTTCTATTGACTTTTGTACTAATCTTTTTGATTTATTTTTCCTCCAGTCTTACCACTGCACAGGCATTAATGCCAACGGAGGCCTCACTAAGTGTTACTCCTGTGAAGGATGGTGAGGCACATGTGGCTGAAGAGGCTGACGAGGTCCTGCTGACTCCTGCATCCAGACAAATCACACACAATGAGACAGATGTCCCCAAGGTCCCTCTTTCTCATGGTAAAGATGACAATGGAAGCGTTCAGGAACCTTGCCAAGATTGGGGAAAAGAACTCCATCTTCCTGCAACTGATTCAGGAATCTGTTCCTTTCCAGAACAGTTTCCTAATCATTGTGATGAGAGTCTGGAATCAGGTTCCTCAAAGAACGGACCTGTGGTGGAAGACGTCCCCTTCCCCATCCCCAAGAGGCTTAAAAATGTTCAGAGGTTTTTCTCCCGAATTCGAAAAACGTTTTTCAGCTGCTGCTGTTCCTCCGTGCAGGAGTAATTTCTTTATAAGTAAACTTCTATTATATTCTATTGTTTTTAATATTGTTTATTATTTGATTTGTTTCAATGTAAGGTGACCTTTAGAGGTTTTAAAAGGTGCCTGAGAAACAAAATGTATTTTTATTGTATTGAATTTCTATGTATATTTGTAAATAAATACACTTCATAATTTACCTGCTTTGTTGATGTTTTCATAGTTTTGACTCTTTTTCCCAAATATGTTGAAGCTTTTCAGGGAAGTCCCTGACATTGTCGTGTGCTAAAAGTGGTGCAGAGCTGCTGAATGTCCTGATCAAAATGAAAAGAAGCTGAGTTCATTTTTCATAAGTCAGTAGTGGTGATGGCATTGCCCAATAATGTCAGCCCTAAAACCAATTCTAAAGTGCAGCATGATCTCAGCTTCCTCCTATGGTTATAAATAACAATAATAATCATAATAATAATGCCAGTCATAAAATACTAGATCACATATTTTATATACTTAGAATTGGTAAAACATTTATGATGATGATAATACGACACAAATAATAATAATTTAATAAAAGTAATAATAATAATTTTGACTCTCTCCATAATAATTTTCTTAAGGAAAAGCAGAAAACAAAATTTCAAATGCTCATAAAATGTTATCAAGGAGTGGAATAAGTTCACCATTGATCTGATAATATTTTAACTTCTGTTGTTTTGTAAAAAGTGTCTAAGAATCACCCAATCAGGGGCGGATCTACCGGGGTGGCATAGGGTGGCAGGGGGCGCTAGTGCACCATCTATATCTATTTCACTACAGAGCTCCTCACCCGAGCAAGAGTCACGTGTGCGGCCAGAGCCAATCACTGCGCACATAGCAACACAACAGTTGTCATGGCGATGAACACAGCTATCATAATAGCAATGGGAGGGAAACTGTCCTAAGGCAAGCACAGAGGGGCGTGGAGGACTCCGCCTCTGTAACATGGTCTCATTCATGAGATGTCATAAATGTGCCATGTTTTCTGATAGTAGAGATGCTCCCTCCAAAGTAGGATGGATTCCATCTCTTCCTATCAGGTTCGGTTTTCCCCAGAAGGATCTCCAATTATCAATGAAGCCCACCTCGTTTTCTGGACACCACCTCGATAGCCAGCGGTTAAATGATGACATGCTATAGGCTATACATGTCATCACTGGTCAGATTTGGTAAGGGACCAGAGAAAATTACGGAGTCCGACATTGTTTTAGCATAAGCACAAACTGATTCAATGTTCACTTTGGTTGCTTCCGACTGACGACGTCTGAAGTCATTAGTGCGCACCGGCTAGGTCCTGCTTGCTAGCTTCGGTTTGGTATCAGGGGTGCGGAACCGCTTCTCCAGATTGTTGATCCTCGCTTCCATATCTAACAGTACGCTACACTTTATGCAACTACCATTGTCCCTAAAGGAGGAGGAGGAGTAACTAAACATCTGACACACCGGGCAGGAGAGCGGAGGGGAGGAGAGAGAAGCCATAGGTGCTAAATTTAAGCTAAGCTAAGCTAAGGACAAAAGGAAGTTTAAAGGAGATTACACTGCCTATAAGAGGCGAGATTGCTTTTTACTTAACCTTCGTACGTTTAACTCTACGGTAAAAAATTAAAACAAGTGTTTTCAAGGCTAAAATATCAATGACAACAAGTTTGATTAGCGTTAGCAGAACACAGTAGTAGAGCGCTGCAAGCAGCGGTAGAGCGTAAACAGGAAATGATCGATACGTCGCCACGTCCAGCTCTGACCACTTGGTTCAAAGGTAAAAAAATATTTTTGTTTCTTAAAAAAAGACAGCCGAATTGTAGATAATAGTTTAATTTACTTGGTCACTCATGTAGTTTAGAGCTTTACGTTTTGTTTTGCACAGTTTTGTTACTTTTCTGATTGTGCTACAATGTCTACACTGCAAATAAGAGGTAGCTAAAAACAAGATAAAATACCAGCATTTTAAGATAAAAATACTTAAAACTAGTCAAATTATCTGTCCATGCAGCGAGTTAATTTTACTTGGTAAGAAATCTTAAGATAAGATATTAAAATCTTGTAACAAGCATCACAAAATAAGTACTCCCAAGACTTATTTTAAGCTCAAAAAACTTATTTTTTAGATTCAACTATAAGGAAAATATACTTATTATAAGTCTATCAACTTTTGTTTATAGTTAACAATACTTAAAATAAGTGGAAAGTATCCTGAAACAAGACAATATATCATAAAATGAACCAAAATGTATCCTAAAACTAGCTCTAAAAATCTGAAACCAGTGCTTGTTTTAAGGATATACATCATACTGAAATCAAAACCAGAAAAGCAATATGAAAACATCAGAATTTATTATTTGCGATTCCCCCAAATATTTGTACAGTTCTGACTCATTTACACCCAAACATGTCCTAACCTACGGGTGTTCACACTTCAAGGGTTGCTGCACATGTGCAAACTGGCCAAACATGTATTTCAGAATTTAGGAATTACAAAAGAGCCTTTTTAACAGTATAAAACATGAACTGCAGCAGTGCCTTTGAAAATATCTACTTGCTTTCAAACTATTTTTCAAAAAATGATTTCCATTCAGCCAGTGCTTTCTTATATGCAGAAGTGGCATCTCGCTCATGGATGACATCACGGATTACCTCAGTCTGGATGACAGAGAGGACTGTTGCAAGACATTTCGGATATGTCAGGTGTAAAGTGTAGTAATATGCCATTAGCACTAACATTCCATCAGCAAAGTCCTCTTTCGGAAGGTTGCTCACGGGTATGTTTCCCACAGCAACAATGCAGGTTGTACCATCGAACAGCAGCACCGGGGAGGACAGAGGCCACTTCTCCAGGTACAGAGCAGGGTCCTCGTGTGGCTAGAATAAAGCACAAAGGACAATAATGAATACTTTACATTTAGAAGTGCATCAGAAAACTGGAGTACATCACAGTAATAACACCCCACATCTCAGTACAGAAAATTGCACTTTACGAATCGCAAAGATATTGTGCAGCACAACAAGCTCCCAGGCCGACTATAAAGGACCTGAGCTTGGAATGTTTTGGTTTATTTTTATGATCTCATGTGTAGCACTTTATGTTTTTGTTGTTTAAATGTGCTATATAAATAAAGTGGATTGTAGGGGTAAGCACAGTTATTTCTATACACTTAATTCTTACCTTAAGGATATGAAGGAGGGCACTCCCAGCATTGCCCAGCCATTTTGGAGGTAGTGCCGGTGATGGGAAGAGTGATGGCAGCACATTGAAGAGGGTCATGATAAAATCCACTACATAATATTAAGAAAAAGCCTTTAAAAATATATCTTGAGCATAAGAAATGAAAGGGCATGACCAAAGAACAGTTTACCTCCACGAACATCCAAGGGTAAAGGAGGTTTCAGAGCCTTCTTATAGATGCCAAAGAACTGCACCTTGGAACAAAAAGTTGACCATCTTGCCTTCATTTCCCCAATAAACTTCTAGTTGGTGCCACCAACAATTCGACTCAACTCATCCATTGCCTAAGACAAAAGTGGTATACGTTTAAATGAAAGGTCAAAAAATAAAAATACTCAAGCTCTACAGCAGAAGCAATGAAGTAAATGCTTCCTTACATGTCCAATTTCTTTAAAGCATGGGTATGCTTCAAATATTTTTTTGGGTCTATCATCTTCTCTTGTGACATCTGCATCAATGAATGCCCGCCTCGCTTTGAACTCAAGGTTCAAAACTTGGGCCACATCAGATGGGTTGGGTTTTGCATTGGGTTTCTTATACATGTTGCTTAGTGTGCTGTAGTGCCTCGCCTGCATCTTCAGACTATCCTGTTTTGCTAAAATAGATATTAAAAAGTTTAGGAAGCACATTTTCAATATCAACAGAATCATAAAAGCAAAGAATATCATTAGAAAACATTGCATATCTACTTTGCTTCACCTAGGCTCAGTTTTGAAATTGGAAAATTTACTAAATTACTTCTTTTTAAGTAATTCATTTAAAAACAAAATGAGCTAACTTCAAATAAGTTGATAAAAATCAAAGAAAGATTGAAAGAATACATTAAAGAAAGTTTGGAGATATATATACATGGCCTTGCCATTTGCATCATCTGGGGATGTTTGAGTAGCTGTCACAAATCTGGGTGAGGAGCCAGGGGCTGATGAGGATGGGATTACACTGCAGGACCGCTTCGGTGGGATCACTTTCTCTGAGGAAAATATTTAAAAACATACCTTTATAGTATGAATGTCAATGTAATGTTGGAATGCAATTATAATTTAAGATAAATATGCACCAGAACTTTGGCTGTCCTCACTGAGGTCATCCGGGCTCTCAAGAAGTACAGTGCTATCATTGGAGCCAGTAATTTCGCCACTCGTGTCATCTTCTGTCCCAATGTCAGTATTGTCTGAGTCAAACAGAGTCTTCTTTGCCTTGCCTCGTTGCGGAATGGAACCTTGCCTCTTCCTTGGAGACCTCACATTCTGAAGTCGCTTGTACATTTTAGCGTAGACAGTCACCTATGGTAATAAAATATAAGATTGACAATTTTGCAAGTTTATCTTTCTATGGAATATAAATACTCACATATGACATGTGCGGGTCAGGATCACGCAACATTGGATAATACTCTACAATCTTCTGTGACATTGCTCTCATTTCAAGTTTGGAAGAGTATTTCGCTTCGTTCCCCATAGGACTGGCACGCAAGATTGCAAGCAAGCTGGTGATGGTGTTGCGAACAAGTCTACAAATAAGCTCCTTAGACATGTTAAAGCCTTCAACATTTCCAGCACGGAGCAGCGAAAAGTACTGACAACGCACCATATCCAACTCAGAATCTGTGTATACCACATATTCTGGTGGATCTGGCAGTTTTATGGTTTTGGAGATGGCAGACAAGGGAGTGGAGCTTTGAGGCTGGCATGGTGGCACGTGGTGACTGGTTGAAGAATCACTCCCTGAAGTGTTTAAACTCCCAGTACTAGTGTTGGCAATCTGGTCAATAGGACTCTCCTGTATGAAGTATACAAATAAATAAAAATAAGGTAAAAAACATAAATTATGCAGTACAAAAAATGTTTTTGTTACAATACCAATTGAGTGATAAAATCCCAGAGCCTCTTTCTTTGGAGAAAATTTTCAGAGCCAGGGAATGAATCCTTCAGGTCCTCACGATTTAATGTTGTCAAAGCCTCCTCATCAATACTTGCAGCTGTAAGTTAAGAGAAAATTAAGAGAACACATATTTATCTCTCAGTATGATGACTCTTAAACTTAAACTTTAATTAACAACTCTGTAATAAATTATTATTACGCAACTTGGGAAAAATACAGGATGTCATAAACCCTATATCTGTTGCATAATGTTGTTCTTAAGTTGTGTTAAATAGTAGTTTTCATGGTAGTTCTTATCAGACTGATAAAAGGCCTAAAACATCATGTGTTGCAGAAACACTTTTTGGGAGCTTTAAGCTGCGCAGATCTTTCCTTTATTCTATCCAGCAACTTCTAATTCTTGCAGGCTTTTTAAATTGCATCAGCACAATGTGTACTGCCTCTCTTTTTTTTTTACCTTCAAGTTAATAAATAATCAGGAATAAAACACTAATACACACAATGTTTTTTCCTGTACTTGTGTTATATTAGATAAGTTCTTGAACTTGCTATTTTATTGCCTGCACCATTAACCAAATTAAACACTTTTCAAACAGTAAAATACTATATATATATATATATATATATATATATATATATATAAAGAATAATCTTATCCAGTGATCCAAATTGGAAAGAAAAAAAGGTAAGGAACATACAGTTTAATTCAAACTTATATGGGGATTTTTAAGCCTTTATTAAATCTAATAATTACTGTTATGTGAAATTAATGCAATTCATTGAATATATTGCCTGTTGGCAACACAATGTTTCAGACCTGCTTACTGTTTTTTCTTTTTTTTTTTTTTTACTATTTAGTGCAAATTTTATTCAGTCACTGACTTAGGTAAAACATTGTTTTTAGCCCATTTTCTTTTTTCCTTGTCGACCAATTTGGCTGAAAATAAGATTATTTCTTTTGGCTTTGCGTCACTCTGGTGAGAACCCGGGATCTATGCCCTGGAGCGCGGGTTTTGTTGCTAACACTAGCCAGCTAATGCTACGTGGCTCGGCTAACAGCAATAATAAATGTGGGGGAAAAAACACTTACCCTCCAACACTGAACGTATGGAGGCATCCAACCCGTCCATTCTGATCTTCAATTTGGCTCCACGTGTCAACACAGCCACTACAACAATTTCCAAAGTTAAAATATGCTAACGCTAAGCTACCACGAAGCTAACGTGAGCCGTCATGTAGGCCACGCAGATTTCAAATGAACGTGCAATCTTGATGTGTTTGACAGTACAGGCTATACGTATGCAAATCATAGCTTTATTTATGATTAATGTAGGATACTAACCATTGAAGTAATACTAACCTTGGTGGTTTGTCGCTTCAACCGAAATCACACAGCGTTTTTCCTCTCCAGGTTCGGGTTCAATGCTAAACACGCAGACCCCACTGCGCACACTCAAAGTTTCTGGCGGTATCGCGCATGCGCACACAAGTTAGAACGCGGCTGAGAGAATGGCGTCGTGGAGGTGCATGATTTGTCTAATCTTTGTTGCTTAAGGTGCTTCTTAGTCACATCAATGTAGCACATGGTCGCTGTCAGGAGTTTTGGGTTCATTGTGGAATCGATGAATGCGAGCAGGAATTCAGAGTTTTCAACTCCTTCTTTCGCCACATCAAACGGACGCACCCAGCGTATCTGAAACACGGAGTCCCGCCAAGTGGATGGAGAACAACACCAACATCGCGCTCGTTGGGAGTGGAAACGTTTGGAGTGTCGATTTTTTCCAATTCCACAACTATCATCACTCCAGCAACAACCAACTCAGTGGAATTAGCACCGGGTTCATCGCGGGCTGAAACGCCACAGGTCCAAGTCCTTGTTCCAGTAAGTTCCAAACATTTTTATAATGTGTTTTGACTCCTAAAGACAGTGATCTAATTCTCACAAATCACATGTAAAATGACAATACCTTTTAACAATATCTATCCTGGTTAAATAAAGGTCAATAACAAAAAAAAAAAAAAATAACATGCACTGTCCCGATGAAATAAACCAATAACGAATAATAATTAAAAAAAAAATGGATTTAATGTATTGCATCATTTAGGCTTTCACATTTACATAAGCTAACCTTCCAAATGCAACTGTTTCAGTACTTCCAGTTTTAAATATTTCTTTTAAAAATAATATGTTTTTGTTTTATGAAGGATGAAGCTGATGCAGATCATCCACCACCACCCTCAATGTCACCAGATCTGCTGCAGCTCTTGCTCTCAGTGTCCGTGAACAGTGCCACTTGTCACAAGTAAGTTTGTAGATGATTATGTGACTTTAATTTGACTTGGCTATCATAAATGATTTAAAGAATTAACAGTAAATCACAGGGTTGCCAGATGTACACTACGATTTGTACAATAAAAAGCTCTAAATGTAGGATAATTTCAGAGCTTTTTCATATTGTCCGGAAAAACTGAGAACAAAACAAAGTAAGGGGCAGATGGGAAAGTGCCTGCGCCTGTGTTGTAGTTAGGGGTGGTGATGATTTGAGCCATATTTTGCGCAGGTGCTACAGCACTATTGGCATCTTTATAGTGTGCAATAGTTTGTGCTGAAATACAATAGTTTAGGAAGCTTTGTACGATATAAGGATTTAGAGAATCTGGCAACCCTGGTAAATCCTAATAATGTTCTAAAATTGCTAATGATGATCACTTAAATGTCCAAATCCTTTAATATCAGTTACAAACTTTACACTGTAATGTAAACTCTAAATAATTTAACTATAGTGATATACAGTTTTAAATTGGATGGAGTACATGCTCATATTATGTGCCTATCAAAATGCCTATCCATTAAAAAGGAATAAAAGCAGACTTGTTTGCAATTTTATCCAATTAAAAAACACCTCTGATATTTAAAAAAAAAAAAAAAAGCTTAATTGATGAATAGTTCTTAAGTTGAAATTGTTAATGCCGTAGAAAATAATCTGTTCAATTTGTTTTTACAGAGAACGGTAAACAGCATCATCTCGGAGGTTCAACAGTATCAAGCTGTTCTCATCAATGCGCTCAAGGAAAGAATGAGGAGAGTCTTTGAGGAGCACCCTGAGAGAAGCCCTCAACTTCAAGATGAAGCGTTGTCCGTACTGGATACTTTTGTGGATCCTTTCTCGGCCAACGCATATGGACAAAACAAGACTTACCGTGAAATCTTCGATCCAGTGACCCCAGAGGAAGTTGTAGTCTCCCAGAAGATTTGTTGGGTTAAGCGAGGTGGTGCAAGGATTATGTCACTCAAAAACAGCAGTTTTTACTATGTACCTTTGATTCAGAGTCTAAAGCAGTTATTGAGCAATTCCAGAATTTTCACCATGTTGAATAGAATACCGCCAAGAAGCAGAGAAGGATTTTTGTATGACTTTAGTGACGGGGCCCTCTTTGCATCACATCCTTTATTTTCTGAAAGACCAAATTCATTGCAAATTGTGCTCTACACAGATGAAATTGAAATATGTAACCCATTAGGGCCTCATGCATCTGCAAATAAACTGCTGATGTTCTACTATAGTTTAGGCAATATTGATCCAAAATGTAGGTCCAAATTGGCTGCTATACGACTCCTTGCAATTGCTAAGTCCAGGGATATTTCACTGTGGGGCGTTGATGTTGTACTGAAAAGACTTCTTCAAGACCTTACTCAACTTTATGATGGTGTGAGGATTGAAACACCAAATGGTGAAACTGATTTGTTTGGTGCTGTAATAGCCTTATGCGGTAACACACTGGCGCAACATGAACTTGCTGGATTTAAAGAAGGTGTTGGATTTGCTTACAGCAAATGCAGACACTGTGAATGCACTTTTGAAGATATGCTGACCATTTTTGAGGAACATGGATTTGTGGAAAGGACTTTGGAAAATCATCTCAGGCAGTGCAATGAAATAGAAAAAGCAAGCACAGACTCACTGAAATCATCCCTTAAAACCACGTATGGGATTAAGAGGAGGAGTTGTTTAATTGATATTCCTGCATTTGACCTAATTAAGCAAACTCCACAGGACATCATGCATGTTGTTTTCGAAGGTGTCGCTCCTATGGAGATTAAGCTGGTATTAAAACACCTTATTCTGTCAGGGGAGTTGGAATTAGATCATTTCAATTCAGCCATTAAGAATTTTCCATTTTCGCCTATTGACATACGAGACAAACCTTGTCCTATTACTTTGAGCACTCTAGCAGCTAATGACAACAGACTGAAACAGTCTTGTGGGCAAATGTTAATACTTTTAAAAATCTTGCCCTTTCTTTTGGATGGTGTGGACAATGAATATACTCAATTCATTATCAAGTTAATTCAAATTGTTCAGCTTGTTCTAGCCCCAACAATTTCTTTAAAAACTGTATTACGACTTAAAGAAATGATTACACAACACCTGTATCAGTTCAAGCAGCTTTTTCCTGAAAGCAACATAATACCCAAGCAGCATTACTTGTTACACCTTCCTAGTCAAATAGCATCTCTTGGTCCATTAATAAGAACCATGTGCATGCGATTTGAGGCTAAACACCACTATTTTAAACAGTGGGCTTCAAAGCTGAATTTTAAAAATGTTTGTAAATCCCTAGTCAATCACAACCAGTTTCTTGAATCTTGTCAAAATGAAATGGGTATTGAACATCCACTTTTTGCAAATGAGAGAGTGTCCGGGCCAGTGTCCACTGTCACAAATACTGAATATGTTAAGAACAAAGTTAGAGATTTTTTAGGACTAGAAATCCTGCAATCTGTTGTGAAAGTAAAATGGTATGTTCTCAGTGGTAATAAGTACATTAGTGAGAAGTCTATGATCATTATAGATCTGATTGATACCTTGCCAGTGTTTGGACTGATAAAGAACATCTTCTTGATTGATTCATCTGTTATTGCTTTTGAGTATCAGCGCCATGAAACCATAAAATGGGATGAAAACCTGTTGGCATATGAGGTTGCAGTGCCTGCTCTGGCCCAGGCTACAGAATTAGTGCATGAGCTCATAGATCATACTTCATATTTTTCAATTAGTTTCAGAGAAAGTGTCTTTGTGCCAATAAAATATAGCCTTTGTGACATTATTGGCCAGCAGAATCAGCCTGAGGTTTAGTCATTTACTACCTGTTCTTCAAATGTGGCTTTATCTTTAATTAAAGATTATTGGTTGTTCGACATTGGTTACAAATAACACTATTTCATTGCTGGGTTGCAGGTGATATCACAGCGTTCTAAAGCCCAATACTTAATAATTAGGCCATTGTTCATATATGCTGGAAGAGAGGACTTTGAACTTCATTTCCTGTACTTATGGTCAATAAACTTCATTTTGACTCCTGCCTTATTATCCTACACTCAGACTTTTTTAAAATACTAACAAATCAAATATGTATACTTTAAGTCATGAGACACTTGACTAAATCATGCACATCAGGGCCAACCATATGAAAATAATATATTGCAAATTGTCATTTTAGGTTTCTCCTGACTGACTGCCATTCTAAAATAAATTTAGTGCCTAACACTCATTTTGAGTTCTTGAATCAAGGTTTTTTTTAATGTTCCAAATTCTTTAATCAAGATTTTCTATGTTGAAATGAACAATATCTTATTTTTACTCCTTAAAATACTGATTTAAGATTTCTGAACTAAATGAGACAAATAATAATGGTTTGTGTTGATGGCTTAAAATAAGTGAATAACTCTAAGAATTAGTGAAATAATCTAGCATGGCTAAAAAATAAGATTTTGAATCTTGCCAAGTTGCTGGGAATTTGCAGTGTATGCCTTCCACATCACATACCCAAAGTGTATTTCAACACTGCTCTCAGTGCTGCAAACTGAGATTCTACTGGACTCTATCCATGACCGAGATGCTACTTCCATATACAAAAAAGCCATTACTGAGTGGAGGTCCTTCACTGAGTGAGTGTATCTATTACCATTTCTACTTGTGTTCGAGTAGTGTTATTTCAAAGCTTCGAGTGTTTGTTAAACAACAGTTCTGTAACTTTGACATCTATACTGACTTGTTAAAGTATGTTCAAGGCAAAGGTGAAGGCATTACCAAGTATGAACTTTTTTTGGCATTTTGACATGTCTGTTGTGAAATCCTCTGTGACCATTAATGAATAATGTTTACATTACAGTGAATACATTTTTTTTATTAGAAATCCTTTTTTTGAAATGGTCTTATTTTAAGATAATTCTCCTTAAGCTGTGTCTAATATTAAGTGTATTGATGCGTAAAATAGGTACTACATCAGTAAGACAAGTAATGTTATGAGCAAAAATGTCTTACCCTATTTTTGAAATCTAGAAAACTTTGCTTAGATCAAGACATAAAAGTTAAATTATTAAGATTTTCTTTCCCAAAATAGGAATATTTTCCTTAAATATTAGTATTTATTTGGAACATTTTGCTTAAATCAAGCAACATTTAAGTAAAATACCCCACAATCTTTCACTAAATAAGAATTTTTTTCTGAAATTATTCCATTTTTTGAGGACATTTTGCTTAATTCTAGCTATTGATTGGCTTAAATTTAGTGTTTCTATCTTGTTTTATAATAAGAAAAATATTCTAGAAATAAGAATTCTTAGCAAGAAAAAAATGCTTACCCCATTGGCAGATTTTTTTGCTTAAAATAATTGTTTTTAGTAGGGCACTTTTTGCAGTGTATTTAGGAGTGTGTGATGAGTTGCACTACAAAAATGAATTTCCTAACCAAGTGAAACTGACTTAAATTAAGAATATTAATCTTAGAAGTTTAGATTCTAGATGTTTTCACTTATTAGGACACGTTCTTATTAAGATAATTTGACTTGTTTTAAGTTTTTCTTTCTAGAGCAATCGTTCATAGATATTATATCTTATTTTAAGTAGATTTTATACAAAAACAAGTTATATCACGCATGCAGATGCCAAAACCAGTGAACAGTAAGAGATTTTTTCTTGTTTTAAGATTTTGTGTGTTCTATAGCATAGCAACAGCATAGCATTCCATTACGCCAACAGGAGCCAAATAAGCAGTAAGTCAGCATAATTACTTTCATAACATTGCAAATTTACCGTTTGGTTGTTATGCTGTTGCCGTAATAGAATGCAGTCTGCCATGCTGTTGATATGACATCACATGCACATTTGTTGTCATTATAATGGGCAGTTGAATTTACGCAATGAATGGGCCAACCGAGCTACCCAGTGTAGAGAACAGCAACATACATTTAAACAAGAGTCAATAACTCAATATTTACAGTTTGTTTATTAAACATTTTAATTTACCAACAATACATCAGTAAGATCATATTTTCTTAGAACATACGTCTTGGTATTGAGCATAACAGCTTGATATGCAGTGTAATCCTTCAGTTTCTCCAAATTAATCATTTCTGTGGCCATGGCAACATTTGGTACAGTAATTTCATATGATAGCAAATTTCTATTAAAATCTAGTGTTTCATGAACTTGATATTCACAACAAAATAAAACCGAATCAACAATGAAAATATTATTAATCAGTCCAAAAATAGGCAATCAATTATCAGTGTCTGTAATAATCAAGCTTTTTCCAGTTGTGTAAGTGTTACCATTTAACGTAACCCACTTGACAGAAATTACATGTTGGACATCGACAATGTTTAGAAAATCTCTGAGCTTTGACTCAACATATTGGAAATTTGACACTTCTCCCACAGGGCCTAGATCTTTCTCATGGGTAAAAATATTATTGTTCTCATTTTGTGTGCTTTCAACAATTTGATTGTGCTGGACAAGAGATTTGCAAATATTTTTATAGTTCAATTTTGAAGACCACTTTTTAAAAAATCTGTGTTTGGATTCAAACCTCATACACATATGTCTTCTCAGGGGACCCAGGGCCTCAATTTGTGAAGGAAAATGTATCATATAATGCTGTTTGGGAGTTATGTTGTTGGCAGGGAAAAGATTAGTAAACTCTTTTAGGTGTTGTTCAATCATCCTCCTGAGTTTTTCCAATGTTTCAATGGCTATAACTGGGGAAAATATGATCTGAGATATTTCAAGTAATCCTATTATAAACTGAACATATACATTAGTACTGATGCTGTTTACAATAAATGGAAATATTTTCATGAACACCAACATCTGCCCTGCAGACTGTTTAAGTTTGTTATCATTTGAGGATAAAGTATTTACAGTGATGGGGCATGGTTTGTCGCGTACATCAACCGGTGAATAAGAAAAGCCTTGTATACCTGTGTTTATGGAGTACAATTCAGTGTCTCCAGACAAAATGAGAGCCTTTAACACGCATTTCATTTCATAGGGCACCACACCCTCAAGTAAGACATGCATTATATCCTGTGGGGTTTGCCGGATTAAATCAAAAGCTGGGAAATTGACAAGTTTGCTCCTTCTATTAAGGCCATAAGTGGTCATTAGGGATTTTTTAAGAAATTCTGTACTGCCCTCTCCATTTCTTCACACTGTCTGATATGATTTTGTAATGTTCTTGGGGTAAAATCATTCTCGTCAAAGTTGCTTTGCATACTGTTAAAGTCACACTCACAATGCCTGCACTTGCTAAAAGCAAAACCAACCCCAGACTTAAACCCAGCTAGATCGTGCTGAGCAAGGGTATCCCCACATACTGATATTACAGCACCAAAGATATTTGTTTCCGTGCTTCCAGTTTTGACTCTTGTACCACTGTAGAGATTCTTTAAATCCTTTTCGATTCGCTCCAAAATAACATCAACACCAGCCTCTGAAATATCCTTAGCTTTCGCAATTGCGAGAAGTCTTATGGCTGGAAGCTTTGCTCTAAATTTTGGCTCAATGTTTCCTAATGAGTAATAGAACATCAGTAGTTTGTTAACAGAAGCATGTGCACCAAGAGGATTGCAGATTTCGATCTGAATATAAAATTAACTGTAATGCTGTGCGCTTAACAGAAAATAAAGGATGAGTTTTGAAAAGGCTTCCATTAACAATGTCTTTAAGAAAGCCATCTTTGCTACAGTTTGTTGGGTGATGAATCATATTGGATATTCTCGGGTTACACAGAAATTGTTCCAAACTTTTGATGAGAGGCACATAATAAAAAGAAATGTTCCTAGATTTAAGTACCCTTGTTTCACCTCTCTTAACTCTACAGAGCTTCTGTGAGATGATGACCTCTTCAGGTTCAACTGGATGAAAAAGTTCTTTAATAGTTTGGTCCTGCATGTAACTCGTGGTCAAGGAGGCGAAAGGATCGGGGAAGTCAACAATTGTTGCCATTGTCTCATTACGAAGCTGCTCTATGTTGTCCATATGTCCATGTCTTTCAAAAACATTCCTCACTCTCTTTCGCAGGTTTTCCAAAAGGGCAAATTGAAACTGTTGCACTTCTGCCACTATGTTGTTGACATTCCCCTGCAATAAGAAACAAAGAAAATTATCATTATTAGTAGTAGTAGTTTATTTGAGCAGTTAATTTCCTTTTCTTTTTCATTTTTCTCAAAATTTCCACTATAAAAGTATTTGTATTTTTCTGGCACAACCCCTTTTACCAATTGACCAAAAAAATAAACAAAAAATAAAAATAAATCTCTTAACCCCAAACTGAACCGAGCTTATTTTGTCCAATTTGGCATTATCCAAATCTAAACGCTATTTGAAAAAAGCGTCAAATCAAGGATGATAACATGACAAAAATGTGCCGGAAAAGCAGCACCACAATAAAAAAAAAAATCAATGAAAAATAAATGGAAATAGCCCCATGGTAAATGGACTCAACTTATAAAGCGCTTTTCTACCTTTATCAAAATCAATCAATCAATCAATCAATCAATCAATCTTTTATTTGTACAGCACCAAATCATAGCCAATGGTATCTCAAGACACTTTACAGTAGAGCAGTCTTAAGGACGGACTCTTTATTTTATGGATACACACATATGCATATATACGTATATACACATACATATGTATCCTACACCCAACATGAATTACAGTAAGGAACCAGTCACCCATTCACTCTCTCATTCATACACCAATGTACGCAGACACTGGTGCTCGATATTAATTTTGTTGCCATAACACATGGTGTTTATGGTGCACTCTATGCAAATTTCCCCGCCATTCAAAGGTCTGTACCTCTTCATGAGGATGTGCCTCAGACAAAGAATGATTTAAAAGATAGGTAGATACTTTACCCGAGAAATGCAGCATCTTTCGCGAACATCAACGGTGAATGCAGCAGCACGTCTGGTTAAAGCCTGTATAAAAGAAATGAGACATGAAACAAGAGAATTATTAGCCATTGGCACTGTATATAAATGTCCCATTTAATTCCCACTTTATGCCCTTAATTGATCAAATTATTTATAACATTTTATAACATATTATTCTCAATTTTACATTATATACCAATGACGGTGGTTTTGTAAACTTGACCACAAATAAACATGTAGTTAAAAAAAAAAGGTAATAACATCTCATTGATACAATATTTATTACAGGTCATAACTTTAGCAGCAATATGCATGTTTACATGTTTAAACATCCCATTCATAATGGGTTGCACCAAGTAAGTGCTGCACCACTGTTATGAATGCTAAAGTGAATTTAAATTTGTGAGGCTGTGAAACAACAGCTATTATAATCCTACCGGTTACCTGTACAGTTGAAGGACGGGACCTACCAGGTGTAAGCTGCATGCTAGTGGACTCTACTGTAAACATCGTGCGCAGCTACTGCTAACGGTAAGTATGTAACATTTACAGTATACATTAACAGCTGGGTTGTCACAATTATAGACGTTAATTGTCTACAATGGGCAAACACCTACATGTTATACTCCGCATTCATGTTAATCTTTTTTTTTTTTCTTTCTCAATGCTACGTTAGCCTGTCTCAGTAAGTCGCATTTTGAATCGAATGTAGCTAAGCTAACCTGGTGACATTGTGTGAAGATTCACTGAAACATATTACGCTAGTCGATTATGCTTACCGTGTCAGGGGTTATTTGGGCTTCAAGGGGTTGAACATCAAGAGGTTGACTGTGCCTTTCCTCTTCTTCATCCAGGAGCTCTTGTTCGGTGGTCCCACCTAGAGTTGTGTTTAAGCCGTTAGCTTCGAGGGTGGTGGAGTCCGCTTCAGTATTGCTGGTAGCACTGCCGGTAGAATGAATGGATGAAGCACAGCCGGAGAAAATGGGTATGTCGAACCGTTCATCTCCAAGACCGTGCGAGTGAGTCAATGTAGAAGTGACCGGTGGTGGGCGTCCATTAGCCAGGTAGGATGCATGTCTTTGTTTGATGTGGTAGTAGAACGAATTAAATACTCGATATTTTTCTGTGTAGCCATCTATTCCACAAATAGCACGAAATTTAGGATTGCGTCCATGAGCTTTGTTGACATGGCTAAGTAGTACTTTTAAAGTCAATGCCATGAACACGAAACAAATGACACAGCGCCATCCCGCCGCCATCGTGAAAGAGAGAGGATTTTGAAAATAACGGCTGTACTACGTTGGGGCGAGGTAGGGGGCAGACTATACCATTTGGAATGGAGTCAGGTAACCTAAATGTCTTTTTTTATATCTGATCAGTTATATTTTACACAGTTTGCATATTGTCTTGTATTGTCATAAATTATTAGTGAATATTCCATTACTAATGAGACCTTTAATTTATAGTTTGTCCTGAAACAGAAAACACACCCCCATTTCAGGCTAATTGGAATTCACTTTTGACAGCCACAGAAGGCGCCAGGGATCCGTCGCGAGGAGATCGTTCAGAGTTCATACAAGAAAACGACAAAACTTGAGCAAAGAGAACCACGGGAATAAGGTATTTTAGGCAAATAATATTAATTCTTTGATGATGACTCCCTTTAGCGTTCGTTACTAAAGTGGACTATTATAACTCTTTTCTTTCAAAAATGGACGAGTCATTTAATATTAGCCTGGATAATTAGCTAACGTTAGGAAGTTAGCCAGGCTAATATCAAATTATGCTAAATACATTTAGCAGCTTTACTATAAAAAAAATAGATTGGGATACATTTGCAGATCAGAAAGGCACAACATGTACAGGGTTTGTTGGACTGGATAATTATTTTTCTGTTTTGTTTTTTGTAGCTGATGGCGGGTGCGGGCCAGACATCGAGCCATGCCCATGGTGGAGAAGACGGAGACTGGTGATGTTTAAACAAGGCAAATAAAGTAAAAAAATATATATGATTACTTTGACAAACTGTCCTTTACAGTATGGAACTTGACCGTGTGGCAGTCGAGGTTTTAAAAGGTAAGAATAAAAAAAGATTCCGACTGTGAACTATGGTATAATAAATGAGTAACACATTTATGAATGTAATTTGAGTAGTGTATTCAAAAACTCAAATTAATGCCATTTTGTATGACTAATGAAGAACAAAAGAGTCGAAGAACAATTGGGTTAACTGCCGGGTTGCCATGGGTAAACCTTAAAGGAACAGGCCACCGTTTTTACAGACTGAGATATGTTCTTACCTGTGCTTAGACGAGTTGATGAGTACCTGTCTAGTCTTTGTGCGTGCCTTCAGTCATGCAAAACGACCAAAGATGTTGTTAGCAATTGGCCTTTCCGAGTATATTCCTATAGCTCCAAACAGGGGTGAGGTTGGAAGCTACCACGCTCTTCAACGGTCACGCACAAAGACAGGTACGTATCAACTTGTCTAAGCTCAGGTAAGAGCATATTTCAGTATGCAAAAATGGTGGCCTATTCCTTTAACGTATATGGTTACATTTTTATAATTGAAGCCAGGCTATTTTTAGCAGCCTTTAGACCTTCATGGATAAGGAAAGCCTATCTCAGGGGTCTGCAACCTTTATCTCAAAGGAGCCATTTTGCCTAATCTCGCCTGGATTAAAGTCCCCCCGGAGCCAAAAAATACCTTCCCAATGAAGACAATACAGTGTAATAAATTCTATACAATTAAAATAGTAACAAATAATTTCACGAGTTAATATGGATTTGAAGGGCTACAAAAAAAACAAAAAAAAAAAACTTGAATTTGACAACACACGATCATGTGATGTCACATGCTAATTGCTAATTTCTTGCAACATATCAAGCATGCATATTAAACCATAAACCGGCATGTTGGCAATTAAATACATTTTTCCCCACACAAATAAAGTCTCTATTTTCTTCCAGAATAGTCTTTTTGTTAGTTTAATTATCTTACCAGGGATTTAAAACTTAAGGTGAGCCACAGGTGCAGGAAAGTTTATGGTCTGTATAGGCTGTAGGAGGTGAAGTAGAAAGGTGCTGAGTCATTGCACAATGTGATTTATTTTTAGATTAAACAATTGTTTTATCAGAATTTTATTTGAAGTTAATGTCATTAATCCTCAATTTCCTCTGTAAGAAATAACAATTCATTATTTAATTATTTTTTTTTTAACCCTACAGGGAGCCATTGCAAAAGAGTCAAAGAGCCACATGAGGCTCTAGAGCCGCAGGTTGCAGACCCCTGGCCTATCTCATCCAATGTGTTTTAATAAAAAATACTCTTTCCTAACATGGTCTAAAATAATGTCAAAGTACTTCACATAATTAGCGCTTGGGATCTGCACTATTTTGAAGTTCAGGATCTTTACTTTTCTGTGTTTCTTACCTGTGCACACAATCTAGTTCAGCTAAAATAAATATTTTACATTTCAAAACCTCCTTTAAACATTTTACAAACTTGAAATTTCGAGCAGTTATGTTTAAAGGACCTCTTTCCTGGGCCGGAACACTATTCTTGATTTAAGTAAATAATGCTTGTTAGGATTTAGGCAGAGACCAAAATGTGCTCATTTCTAGTGCACCACACATCTTAAAATAAGCATCCTGCAGTTAAAATAAGTCCTTTGATAGTTGTGCAGCTCCCAAGCCCACAATATGTGATTTATACTGACAGTGAATTAGAGCATGTGAGGAGAGAATATTTTGAATTTAAACGCATTGGGCGAGAAAGGGAGTGCCGGCTTTCTAAAGAGCTGTACTGTAGACTGATAAGAAATACGATTATCAGCATGATAACTGCTGTGAGAGCGTCAGGTGGGACTGACTGCCTGCAATACCCCACAAAAGTGGGGCTGCAGGCCATGGCCAGACGAATCATGGACTACTATCCAATGGTTGCTGACTGGGCAAACACCAGCTGTCCATGGGTAAGTGTTGTATACGATAATAATAATATACTGGCCCATAGACAACACATAGAGATGATGTCTCAGCATTTATGAAGATTTATTTTTTTGCTAACAAATATTTTTTTTTATTTTATTAATACAATGTTGACAATGACAACAGTATATAAAGCATTTATGAAGATGATATTGGACTGAAAATTATTTTAGAAAAGTAATTAATCAAGTCATTTTCTTGATACTGTATGTAATCAACCTATGTTTTACTTATTGATTGATAATTTTTTGTTGACAGCACACTGTTAATGTTTTCTTTTTTAAACTTTAATTTGTCCAGGGCTAGAGGTGTAATGGGGTAGTATTTGTGCGATAAACTGGCACCAAACTTTTTCCCTGACATTGCCTTGTCTTATTGTGTATGGTCTTGTAACCATATCTTACAAGTAGACCTGTTTTGAATATGTCTTTACTTTGTTTTTCGAAAGACGCTGCTGTATTTTAAAAAACTTTTTACAATGTTATTACTTTTTTGTGTTACAGTCCGATATCTTTAAGCTCAGCAAGAGACTCCAAAACATCAAGTCTCCACGAAAATGGCAAGGAGCTACACCATCGAGAGGCAATGGGAAAAGAAGACGCCTTTCATTTGAGAACACTACAGGCAAGGAACTCACAGACGAGGGTGAAGAGCCAGTCCTGGACTTGAGCCCGTGCTCTTCTAATGTCTCTCCAAGAAACACCATTTGCACCCCAGAAAGGCCACAGGTTCACTCTCCTAATACGGCCAGCGAGAACCTAGTTCGATCAGGCAATTCACCTTGTGGATCTCTAGCAGCAAAAGAACAGAAATAAAAGCTTGGTACTGTAAATGAGATTGTGTACACAAGCTTTGTTTTTGTTTTGTTTTTATTATTAATATTACTACTGTGGTATTCTAATAGAAAGTGAATATTGGTATCATGTGTAGTTTTTTTCTTAATATCTGAATTGGTTTTGAAATTTTAGTATTGCTATTAATTTGCACATTGACCATATTGTATGATTTTGATATTTCTCTTGATATTTTGATTATTATGAATATTATTTTTTTGCATATGTATTTGTACAATGAACAAAGACCAAATCTCAATTTCATTATTGTTTTTTTATTCATATTTGGTGTAGGTCCCAAACTGCACGACAGCCAGATTTCCCAGGCCAGACACTACAAAACACTGCAAGAAATGTTTCCAAAGCCAAAACAAGACAAGGAGGCAGTTGCCCAACTGTTGGATTTAGAATTTGAAGCAAGGAGAAACTTCATAGATGCAGACCTGCTAAAAGAGCCGGACAAGGCAGCTAAGAAAATTGACGCCTATCCCTGCTTCAAAGACATTGACCATGTAAGTTTTTATTTGTTTATAGTTTGCTGATACTCTCTGGCTATTGTCATTTACATAAATTCCACTAATGCCTTAGATTTTGTTTAATTTAGTTTTGCATGTGTATTAGGCAGCTGTCTAAACTGCAGCCAGCTGCCCTTGCCTCATCTTAAGGAATCCTGTAGTAACATTCTGATACCTTTAAGGCCCTCGATGAAGTGGGGAGAATCATTTCCAACGGACAGCACAACTATGTCAAGGAGTTGAGAGAGCCCTGGGAAGTCTTCCAGCAAAAATTACTCTTCTATGCTGTTTACAAGAAGGCAATGAAACCACCGATGTCACTTTCTAAAGGTAATTTTTGAAATGATAATTTTTAAATGAGTTATTTAAAAATTATTTATTTTGTTATTTAGACTTTTCAAGTATATAATATTAATAACATCTTGTTATTTATTTTTGCTTCCGCAGAAGAACAAGCAATTGAGCTACTGAAGTGCCTCCCAGTGCTATTTCCTTCTAATGTTGCCCTTCCGAAGAAACTGTCCAATGCATCGGACGCCCTGTTCCATATCTTATTGGTAAGATTCTTTGTGTTGTGTAAGCTTGTAAGATTATAAGATTCCTTTTTATTGCATGGTACATGGTCGTCCAGAGGTTAGCACTCAAGGTGCTGGGTTCAATTCCGGGCTGGAGGGGTCTTTCTGTGTCGAGTTTGCATCTTCTCACCGTGTCTGCAAAGTATTCCGCCGGGTACTCCGGTTTCCTCTTCCACTAAAAAAACGTGTGCTGTAGGCCAAGATGAATCTGTGTGTAAGTGAATGAATGGATGGACCGTTAACGTAGATGTGTGCAGTGTCAGTCTGTCAGTCTACCCCAGGGGAAACTGTGACTACATATAGCCTACCACTACTGTGTTTGGAGTGAATGGAGAACAATAATGTGCAAAGCACAATACAAATTACTATTAGGTTGTATTTGATGCGAAAGGTTTGAGAGCCATTGTTATTCAACAATATAATATTTTGTTTTTTTCCTTTCAGCCATTACAGGAACCAGGAATGTTTCTTCAGAAGCGACCTCTCTGCACACCAGTCCTGCTCGTTGATGAGGATGGCTGCTTCATATGTGCTGGCTCAACTCCCATCTCATCTTTTCCAAAATCCAAGCTCCATGAAGCCATTCTTTACATTATGGCTTATTACTACGTTTTTCACATGGCATACCCCAAATGCATTGCATCCTTGTTGCGAGCCCTGCAAACAGAGGTGCTTCAAGATCCCATCACGGACAATGATGTAACCCCTGCCAATAAAAAGGCGATGACAGAGTTTGCAGCTTTTGTTGGGTAGGACACTGACTTTTACAAGTATGTTCTGAAATGCATTTGGTTATTGCATTTTCTTCATTGTTTTGGAAGAGCATTCTTTACACTCTCATCTTTGTTAAAAGGACTTGAGGAATATTGTTTAAGAGAGGTGTGCATTTTGCAATTATTTGGCATTTCAAACTCATCTTAATCACCATCTAACGCTTTGTTGATTAGAAAACCCTATTAGGAAACATACTGTCAATGTTGTGCAATGGCTGAAAAGATTTTTTTGATCAATAAAAAGGCTATTACACTGTCTCCTTTTGTAAATGTATTGTTGATGCTTAAAGCAAGACTATCTCAAATCTAGTATCTCTATCTACGCAAGAATTATAAGCTTATTTTAAGATGTGTGGTGCACTAGAAATGAGCACATTTTGGTCTCTGCCTAAATCCTAACAAGCAATATTTACTTAAATCAAGAATAGATTTGCTCAAAATAGGATATAAAAATCTTAATATAAATACTTAAAACTAGTGTATAAGGCTTAAAACAAGATTTTCAGCTTTTTGAACTTTTTTCTTGTTTTAAGAAATCTTGGTAAGTGCAAATGTCTTACTGCACTGGCAGATAATTTCGCTTGAAATAAGACTTTTTTTTACCCCAAAACAAGATAATTTTTCTTATTTTAAGAAAGGGCTTTTTTGTAGTGTGCTTAGTTTGTTTTTGGTAGTTTAGTCAGTATTGTGGGTGACCTATTCAACTGTTTAGTGCTGGAGCGGGAGGGGTGGGGGCGGGGTTATTAATGAACGACCCCTTCATGATGACAGCGTTTCATTCACATTATGTCACCTTCAGTGGATTCAATTATTATTGGTCTATTAAATGATTATTTAACATGTTAGACGTAGGGCCCTACATACCTGATAAGTGTCTGTGTTCTCCTGTTCTAGTGGAACCGATCTAGTCCAATCATGTGACCTGTTCCAAGCAGGTCCGTACGGAGCGCGAGCACTGAGGGCTATACGCTCACATATTAGTCCGCCTTGGAATAATATGTAGAAATGACATCAGTTTGTGTATGCTAGATATGTGTGAAACAAATCAAACAATATTGTAGTTATTATAAATTATTTCAGTTGTAGATATCACAACTGCTCTAAAAACAAATCATTTTTAGTAAACTCCACAATATTAGCAGAGCTCACAGTTTCCCCACGATGACATCACATGATGGGAGTCATTTTAAACTCAAATTGTTGCAGAAACTCAATTTTTGAAAGTTACGCAATTTTTCAAAAATTATTCCACAACATTTTGGAAAATTAAATCAAAGTCTCTCATAAACTAAGGCTGGTTTTCCTATAATCTGCAGCCCTTTGGAACACAAACTGGTCTATATTTGAACCATCAACTAAAACTAGTTTAACAGCCCTGATATAGAATCTGTCATTACTGTATAATAATAATAATAATAATGTGAATCATTCTTCATATACATCATGTATGAATACAGAAGCTATAGAATGTAAATCCTGTATAGAAAGTGAACAAAGGGAAACTTCTTCCTGCTTCCTTTCCAACTGATCATTGTATTGATCTTTTCTTTCAGACCACACCTTCAAAGATCAACAACTTCCTGAACTGTTGGTGTCCATTTTCCAGGTTTATGTTGGAATCCTGTGCAGCCTGATCTCTGGGTTCTTCAGTCCAACACTGGAACCAGAAGGTGTCGTCACCATCCGTGTGTCGCTGGGATCTGAAGATGATTCCTGCTCCATGTCTCCATCCACACAGAGATGTGAGTGGAGAACAGATGAAGTGCTGAAGGTCTTCCCACACTCCTCACATCTGAAAACATTCTTCTCATGAACTCGTTGGTGGTGATTAAGGTTAGATTTCCACTTGTAAGATTTTCCACATGTGTCACATTTATGAGGTCTTTCTGATGAGTGGCTGATTTGATGACGTTTTAACTTTTGATATGTTGTAAAAACTTTGTCACACTGGTCACAGGGACACACTTCATGTCCAGTGTGAGATCTCAGGTGGATGATGAGGTAATGTTTCTGTTTATATATTTTCCCACAGTGGTCACAGTGATACAACTCTGCTCTGGAGTGAGTCTGCATGTGAGTCGTTAAATATGATCTTAATGTAAAAGTCTTTCCACACTGTTCACATCTGTGAGCTTTGGTTCCACGATGAATGAGGACATGTTGACTGAGGATTCCAGATTGACTAAAAGTCTTTCCACATTCATCACACGTGTGAGGTTTCTCTCCACTGTGAATAAGCTGATGGTGTTTCAGGTGTCGCTTTAAAGCAAAAGCTTTTCCACACTCGTCACATTCAAACTTCTTAACTCCTGTATGAATGATTTTGTGACGAATTAAGGCAGAACTCTGGTTAAAAGCCTTCCCACACTGGTCACAGCTGAATGGCTTTGATCCAGAATGGATTCTTTGATGTATAGTGAGGTGTGATTTCCTGGTCAAAGCCTTTCCACACTGGTCACATGTATGTTTAGCTTTAACTGTGGCTGAAGTTTTTCTCTTAGATTTGTTTCTTTGTTGTGGCTGAGCTTTGTTGTCCTGAGAACGTTGAGGTGTCACTTTGTTCTGGCTTCCAGAGTCCTGTAGAACAGTTAGAGATTAAACACAGAGAAGGAACCAAACAAACATTTGTTTCTAAATGTGTTCCTAGAAAGAACAGTGGCTGTTAAAGATGGATCAGACATAGCATTAGGCTTCAGTAGGAGATCAACTTCAATAGAACATCCACATGGACGTCAGGAACCAAAGTTTACCAGCAGAACATTGACCAAAGCATCACTGCCTCCACAGCTCAGTAGCAGGGATGGACATTAGCACTTGTCTCTGATCAAATGAAGGGATTTGAAGCTTATTTACATCTTATTAAATAATGTGGAGAAAATATGAGGAGAAGCTCAGATTGGTTTGTTGAAAAGGATCAAACAGACAAGTTGTGCTTTAAATGGTAACCTGTCTAACTGATGACCTTCTGATTGTGTTGCAAGTTGCTACTTGTAACTGTAGCTGTTCCTTTGATGTCCAAATAAACACCACAGTAGGAAGTCTTTTCACAATAAGAGTCAGACTAGTGTTCTGTATGAGATAAGCTCAGTTAAAGGCAGTAACAGAGGCTAATGCTGCTAAAAAGTCAGATCAATGATGTCACACAGTGAGAACATGTTGATCTGGGGCCTTATTTATAAACACTGCGTACGTATAAAATAAAGCATACGCCACATATAAGCAACGTTTGGGACTAATTTTTTTTTTTCTTGACCTGTTTTGTTCAGAGAGTTTAAGACGTGCAGTCCACATGAAACATGAAGTTAGATATATTGAAGAGGTAAAGTCACAGATTTGTTTGCTTTATTGTTGTAATCTGTGCTTTAAAATTTACATTTTATATTTATTTAAATAGATCTGAAATAGTTTATTATGAAACTGATTTATTGCTCGTGTTCATTGAAAAATACATGACAAGAGGCCCTTGAAAATATAATCGTATTAAATCGCAATAATAATCATTATCAGATTATTTTCCAAAATCGTTCAGCCCTAGTGTGCACCTCCACATCAGCTCTGACTCTGCCGTACACACAAAATCATGAGAAACGGGAAACTCCGCCCCCAACAGGTAAGGATGAAATTAAAGACAACTCTGTGAAATAGATATGTGTGAAATAATCCAACATTGCACATTTCACAACACATTTCATATATTAAGGATATATTTACAAAAATAAAGGAAGAAAAAATTATACTGACGTCCCAGAGAGTGAGTGACATACACGCCTACAAATACAGTTTTACATTAATAATATTAACATTAATCAAAATCACATTATCATTGCGCAACACTGCTGATCAATTGGCTGCGACACCTGTAGCTGTTATTAAAGGAATGCACTTAATGCGTAAAGACGCACATTGGCTTATCAGGCACTGCTGGAGGACAAGGTGCACGGGAAACTCTGGAGGGAGAGGATCTACAGAGACCAGCGAGACCTATAGGCAGGACCCCCCATGAAGACGAGGTGCTGTGGTGGGAGGGAGGACGAGGTACTGCGGTGCCCCCGGTCTCACTCACCCCAGCACCACCAACCAGTAAACACTGTGGGACTAGGCCTGGGCCGATAATCAATAAATCAATTAACCGGAAGGTAAATGAAAATGGACTCTCTAAGTTTGCCAGCCTCGGTATATTGCCTTATGCATGCGTATTTGGTGACGCGCCTGTCGGCTGCAAAGGCTAGCGTTAGCAACGAATATTAAACAGCAGATAACTCAGTCAGTTCTAATAATTTCTCAGTGAACCAGCAGCGTAATTACTCTAAAATAGTATTTCACCTCCAGACAAGATTTAGATTAGATTTAGGTAAATTAAACCGTTATAGTCTGGTAGATGTGGCAACTCTGGACCTACTACGTAGCTTTGGATTGCTACGCCGGCTACACACAGCGGCCTGTGGAGCAGCAGAGCCATATACCAGTGGTGTCTGCCAGCGGAGGAGACGTAAGCAGAAGCAAAGATGCTGAGCGGGGCTAGCAACCAAGCTAAGTCTAAGTATTTTAGAGCCTGACCTTTTATAGGCACCATATGGGCGGAGCCTAAACGTATTATAGGCACCGTATGGGCGGAGCCTGACCTTTTATAGCCACCGTATTATAGGCACCGTATGGGCAGAGCCTGACCTTTTATGGGCACCGTATGGGCGGAGCCTAAACGTATTATAGGCACCGTATGGGCAGAGCCTGACCTTTTATAGACACCTATGTGTGTAAAAGCTGACATTTCCTATCAGGGCTCATCATGTGACAGCTGACCTGTTGTTGTACTTCCTGTCTGTGTCATTGAGCAGTTGAAGGTCACATGTTCCACCAGAAGTCCAGCTGATGTTCATCTTTAAAGGTGTCCTTCACTGGTTCAACACTGGTTTTGCTGAAAGACTTTAATTCACTAATTTCTCACCTTTTCTGAGGAGTCCATGTTTGCTGTCATGGCTGAGTGGTTCCACAATCCTCCTTCAGACACCTCCATTCACCTACAACATCAGCATGGAATCAGCTCCACCTGAAGGATGGAAGAGACAGAATGAACATGAAGGATCTAGAAATATTCATCCATCCTTTGCACTGTTATCACTTTGAAATGGACTAAAAGGATCAGTTTGTTCAGAGATCACATGATGTGGAGGAAAATGCTTTGATATTGTGGCTTAAGAATTTAAATTCCCATGAATTTGTAAATGAAGGTCTTTAGTGGAAACAGTTTGACTTTGAGTTAAATAAATATTAACATAAAACTAACACTATTCATCCATCCTAACATGTAAAACACAATATGTTTTATTATATTTTACGTGTTCACAGACAAAGCTGGTCCCATTAGACTAATCTTCTGATCGAGAGGTTTGGGGTTCGATCCCAGTACCTGAATATGTGTTGAAGTGTCCTTGGGCAAGACACTGAACCCTAAGTTGCTCCCAGTGGTCGACTAGTGCCTTGCATGTCAGTCCTGTCCCACTGGTGTGTGAATGTGAGAGTGACTGGGTGAATGAGCTGATATGTAAAGAGCTTTGAGACTGTTTCAGTGGTGATAAAGCTCTATATAAATCAAGTCCATTTACCATTTACCATTTAATGTAAATATTGTGATTATTACACCAGAATATGCCATTAGTAATGCTCTCAGTAATTAATGATTAAATCATCTGATCTACTTTAATTATAGGAAATAGTTATTTATCAACCATAACTTTATGTAACTCATTATCAGATATAAAATAAAATACAATCAGCAGCAATAAAAACACTATTGTAATTATTTTTGCTTTTTAAAAAAAATTTTTTTAGAAAATAGTTGCATTATGAATGGAAATAAATAAATTATATACAGTAACACTAATGCAGTGACCAATATGCACAAACATGTTCCATAAAATATCAGCCCATGACCTCGATGAGTCAGCAGATATTGTAGCTTTTTTTAATGTGTAAATACAGAGCTCCAGACTGAGACCAAATTGGTTGAATATGTGAGTATATTTCAGAGTCTCTCTCTCTGGTTCTGGGGCCTAATGTGGTCCTTTGACTCTTTTGCAATGGCTCCCTATAGCTTTAAAAAAACTATTGAAATAAATGTATTTTTTACAGAGGTTATTAATGATTAATGACAAATAAAATGAAGATATAACAATTTATTAAGCTAAAATAAATCAGGTTGTACAATGACTCAGCACATTCCTACTTTTTTTTATTTTTATTTATTCAGTTTATTTCCGACATGGTTACATTCACTTTTTTTTTTTTTTTTTTTTTTTTTTTTACATTTTTTGTACATGCCGAAAAAGGAGACGAGAGAAGCAGTTTGCTTATCCGGGTCCCGTCCCCTGTTTTACCATCGCAGATTTACATGGGTTTACATGTCTCTCTGGTCAAAACATTCTTGATTTCTTCTGAACGTCCATCTGTAGTCAGTGTTGTCCTCTCTATCTTTGTTTTTGTTGGCCTTGTTCCCTGCCAGACGTTGTTAGCATTCCTCCAGTTCAAGAATAGTTCCTCTTTCGAAGGTGTTTGGAAGGTTCTTCCCTTTTCATCCACAATGTCACCTTGTTTTGTCTCTACATCAAGGGTAATCGTCTTTTCCAACGACTTTATCTCGGCAGATAGGTTTTGTAGACCCTCGCCGTAAAATAATCACAGTCTGAGTTTTGTTTCCAGTGTTTATATAGATCTGGGTCCATATCCATGATTACCATCAGTAATGTTGTTGTTTAGGTGGATCCTTCGTATTTTCCCAAGTTGTCCATCGTTTTGATGAGAACTGGTTTTCCGTCCTCTTCTTCCTGGATGTAAATCCTGCAGTTTTTTGACCACGTCTTCATAATCTTTCCTTCTTTTTTTATTTGGCGTGCTTTCCATGCAATGCTTGCATTTTGTTTCGTCAGGTTTTCATTGATGTACACCTTCGTTCCCTTGAGTTTGTTTCCTTGCTTGATTATTTCTCCTCTGGTATCATTTCTCTTTGGCAGGAGATGGCAGGAGTTGATGTTGTCAGGGTTCAGGACAATGTCCTTCGACTTCAGGTAGTCAACGACCTGTTGTTCAATCGATTTTGTTTCTTCGTCACTCCTGGGTTTTATCTTTAGGCCTGTGATGATGACATCTTTCTTCAGCATTTCTTTCATTCTTTTCTTTCAGTACCTTTGTTTCGCTTTGTAGTCTTTCCAGTGAGTTTTCCAGCGTCTTTTCCAACGACTTTATCTCGGCAGATAGGTTTCGTAGACCCTCGCGTATCATCTCCTTGACCTCTTCCAAACCCGAATTGGGTTCTGAAGGGCCTCCCTGCGGTTTTTTCACCATTTTCCTTCAGTCTTGGGCCCAGTTTTTCAGGCTGTTCAGGCTGTTCAGCTGTAGCCAAGGTCGTGTTATCGGAGCAAACGAAAACACGTCTGCTCTCACCAAAGACCAGAGAATTATTGATTGATTATTACTTCACCTCCTACAACATCTACAGACCATCAACTTTCCTCCACCTGTGACTAACCTTAAGTTTTAAATCCCTGGTAAGAAACTAAACCAACAAAAACACTATTTCTGGAAGAAAATACAGATTTTAATTGTGTGGGAACAGATTCATTTAACCACCAATGTACAGGTTAAATATGTATGTTTTATGTGTGGTAAGAAATGAGTAATTAGCATGTGTTGATCACATGATCATGTATTATCACATTCATGTTACTTTTTGTAGCCTTTCATATACATTAACTATAAAAATCTACTTTATAAACATTGTGTTCATGTAAACTGAGATGTGTTAAAATTTGAAGATGAAAGTTATTGTTTTATTTCTTTATTTTAAACTGTTTTTAAGTTTCCATTTACATGATCAATATAAATCAAATTAAATCAAACATTATTCTATATATTTTAACTGTATATATGGTAATACACTGTATTGTCTTCATAGAGAAGGTATTTATGGCTCCAGGAGGACTTTAATCCAGGTGAGATGAGGTTAAATGGTTCCTTGTAGAGTAAAGGTTACAGACCCCTGACCAGGGGAAGAGGGTTAGGAGACCCCACTATCAGAGCTGGACCCTCTGAATTTAATTCATGGGGTGAAACAATGCCGATGTTAAGTTGGTTATGTTACTGTTAACTTAATTCAAGTACAGCATTTCTGAAAAACAAAAAAACAGAATACATGTAACCTGTTGTTATGATTTAATGTCATTTAAAAAAAAAATAATGTTACGTCTTCTTTTAAAATGATATAAAATAAATTACCTACTATTTCAGCCACTGATTGTTGCAGAAAAACTTAATATTGTCACTAAAACCTGAAAACATTTAGCAAATATATGAAGTAATTGTCAATCTTTACTTCATACAGTACGCCAGTTAAGTCAACTATTCATCAGCATGTGTGGCTATGCTGTGCCCCCCACCCCCGTTAAGAAAAAAGGTCAGTGTAGAGCCCTGACATGCAATACAAACTAAAGCCCACAATTGAGGAGTTAACCAAAAAAAATCTCATTAAAATTAAAACTGCAAACGGAACACAAAACAATGAAAAAAACGTTAACTATTAAATATATCGCTTTCGTCTAAATCTCTTTTAGTGAGTGATCTTATAACTGACCATCAATTAGGTCCGAGGTCCCCAGTCCTGGTCCTCAAGGGCCACAATCCAGCATGTTTTAGATGTTTCCAACACACCTGATTAAAATGACCAGGTTCGTTATCAGGCTTCTGCAGAGCTTGATGATGAGTTCATCATTTGAATCAGGTGTGTTGGAAGAGGGAAACATCTAAAACATGCTGGATAGTGGCCCATGAGGACCAGGATTGGCCACCCCTGAATTAGGTGTATTATGCCTCAGAGAGACTTAGCTCAAAAATACACATTCACAGTCAGCTAGCTACTAAGCAATGAAAAATGTAATATTTTTTCTATTTAAAGAGTGCACGGCGTATTAGCCAGAACATTGTTTTGTTTTGTTGTTTTCCTAAAAAAGATGTTTTGTTTTCTTTTGTTTTTTATCCTCAGTGTATTGTATGGTGTTACTTTATTCCTGACTATGGGGGACAAAAGTAACAAAGTGCAACATCTAGTCAATGTCAAATTCCAGATTACACAGAAGATAATTTAAATTAGGTTTATTTAAACTAAGCTGATCAGAACTTAATTAATAACCCTGATCAGATTCAGTAAATCATTGATCCCTGAGAGGAAATCAGGTGACATTAATGCTGTTCTCATACATCTTTATATGACATATAAATAATTAAAAAAGAGAAATCAAAATATCAAAAGATCTATATAAACACTGGAAATAAAACTCAGACTGTGATTATTTTACGGAGACCGATTTAAATGTGAAACCAAGAGTAAAAAAGGTCTGTCATTTATTCATTTCAATTGCTAGGTGGTGGGGTGATTAAGGATTACATTAAATTTAAATTCAAAGTGTTTATTGTCATATGTGCAGTTAGAAACACGTTTTTTTTTTTTTTATATACAATGAAATTACTGCCTTGCTTATGAGCTGGGATATAATAATGTGTTTATACAAGTTAAATCTAACAGTGGAAAATACAACACTGCCAATAAAACTAATAACAGCAGTTAGAAACACGATATATTACATTAAAATACTGCCTTGCTTGTGAACTGGGATGTAGTGATGTGTTTATACAAGTTGGATCTGATCCCATCATCAGACAGTGGAGGATACAACACTGCCAATGGAACTAACAACAGCTGGATTACCCTTGATGTAGAGACAAAACAAGGTGACATTGTGGATGAAAAGGGAAAAACCTTCCAAACACCTTCGAAAGAGGAACTATTCTTGAACTGGAGGAATGCTAACAACGTCTGGCAGGGAACAAGGCCAACACGAACAAAGATAGAGAGGACAACACTGACTACAGATGGACGTTCAGAAGAAATCAAGAATGTTTTGACCAGAGAGACATGTAAACCCATGTAAATTTGCGATGGTAAAACAGGGGACGGGACCCGGATAAGCAAACTGCTTCTCTCGTCTCCTTTTTCGGCATGTACAAAAAAAGAAAAAAAAAAAAAAAAAAAAAAAAGTGAATGTAACCATGTCGGAAATAAACTGAATAAAAAAAATAAATAAATAAATAAAAAAAAAATAATCCATGACACTACAATTTATATCTACCTTTTAATTGTGTGCATTTTATTAGACATTTTTGTTTAATTATGAATTTTTTTCATTTATTATTATTTATTTTGTTTCATCACAAAAAAAACTGAATTTAAAAAATCAAAGTGGAAAAAACGGATTTTGAAAAAAATAAAAAGGATTTAATAGCGCCCTTTATACGCACTCGCACAGATGCGACCAGATAAAAACTTTCACTCGCACACACTGAAAATATACTTGCATATGCGAGCGTGCACAGAGACACACACAGACACGGAACAAGCTTTATCAGGGCATTACTAATGCACGATTTATTACTAAAAGTTTTTTTTTTTTTCGTCAACCAATGCGCATCGAACCGTGGAGAGAGATCTGTGCTGATCACGGATCAATGATGATCCATTGCACCACTACAGCTGATGTGTGTAAAGGCAAAGCAAGGCAAATTTATTTGTATAGCGCATTTCATACACAAGGCAACTCAATGTGCTTTACATGATAAAACATTCAATTGTTTAAAATCAATAAGAACATTTAAAATCAGTAAAATTTTGGCATGTACAAAAAAAAAGTCTGTGAATGCAACCATGTCGGAAATAAACTGAATAAATAAATAAAAAAATTAATAAAAATCATCAGTAAAATCAATTCAAATCATCAACAAACACATGACATCATCAACATGACCATAAATCTCTCTCAATCATACACAGTAGAGAAAAAAGTTCCTTTAACTTTGATTTAAAAATGTTCACATGTGATGCTGACTTCAGCTCTGCTGCAGTTTGTTCCACTTCTTTGCAGCATAACAACTAAAAGCAGCATCACCATGGTTACTGTGAGCTCTGGGCTCCACTATCTGACCTGTGTCCATAGATCTCAGAGACCTGCTGGGTTCATACCTGACTAACATCTCACTGATGTATTCTGGACCAAACCCATTCACACATTTATAACTAGCAGCAGAACTTTACAGTCTCCTCTGAGGCTGACTGGGAGCCAGTGTAATGTGTTCTGACCTCTTTGTTCTGGTTCAGACCTGAGCTGCAGCGTTCTGAACCAGCTGTAGATGTTTGATGAAGACCATTACAATAGTCCAGTCTGCTGGAGATAAAAGCATGGACCAGTTTCTCCTGATCTTTCTGAGTCATTAAACCTTTCACTCTGGAGATGTTCTTTAGGTGGTAGAAGATGTTTTTGTGATAGATTTGATCTGATGCTGAATGTCAGATCTGAGTCAATCAGAACACCAAGGTTTTTGACTTGGTCTTTATCTTCTAAAGATCCAGACTCAGATACTTGCTGACAGCAGTCCTCTTTTCATTGTTACCAAAGACAATCACCTCCATCTTGTCATGGTTTAGTCGAATGTGCTGCATTATTTTTTCATTTAGTCCAACCCATGTTTACAATCTGTGCAACAAAATTGTATGATCTACAGAACTTTTTACACTTTGTTCCTCTGAATGATGTTTATCACTGTAGATAAACCATTAGAAAGTGATTTATTTCATCATACCTCCACTTTAATGCACTTCAGTTTTTTTTGGAATGCATATTTTGTTTTATTTGAAGGGATAATATAAATAAAAAAACTTTGTTGTGTTGTTTTTGAAAAGCAAAGGCTACTGGAATATTTAAAAAATGTCAGAATATTCAATAAACATTTACTTTGTAAAAAACACACCTAAAAAATTATTCTAGGGTATTCATGCACTATTAAAAAAATAGTGAAAATCTTAACAACCGCATTAAATATTTGGTATTATGCCAAGCGTTTATATTATATTTGGCTTCGGCCACAAATTTTCATTTTGGTGCATTCCTGGTTTTTATGTTGAAGAAATAAATGTTGTAAAAATACAAACCGTATTAAGTAAATAAATTGGTAAATATTGAGATTTTATTATTTACCATTTATTACCATAAAAACACACATTGTAGAGTCTAAAACATTGTAGGTTAATGATAACTATAGCTTCAAATACTGTCAATTATTACATACACTAGTGGTGAAATAACTGATGCATCCTTTAGTCCATTTGTTTTTCTTTAATCATTATGGTCTGGAATGATGTCATCATAGGGCTGGCAAAAAAATCATTTTAATCAAATGTGTAAATAAAAACAATTTTTATTTTGCAAATTTGAGTTAAAAATTATATATATATATATATCATAAATCTACAATGTTTCTGACTCTACAATCCCTGGTATCGATGGTCTAGTCCACAACAACAAACAACTTTATCCACAGATCTTCTGTAGCTCTGATGAGATGTTGACAGGAAGGTGGAGAGCGGTGCACCTAATGAGCGCTCCCCGGAACATTTCACCATAAAAATGCCTCACGGTGAAGGCGTTTCATGTTGATTCTGTTTATTTCTGTTTTCATTGGTCGAATCCGTGATTCTGTACGTGATTCTGTTAAAGCTGATTTTATACACATACCATCACAAATACCACGTGACAACAAAGCCTTGCAACCCCTGCTGCCAACCCAATTTGTACACAGCACTATGTAGTCACTGACCAGTAATGCCCCACTGCCACTTCCTGAATGTAGAGCCAACTATGAAGGTAGATATGTTGTAAAATGTGAGAGCTTGTAGAATGTGATGTGAGCTTGTGTATAAAAAACCCACACAAGTGAAATAAATTTAATAGAAGTGGGAGAAAAAATCGTTTCTTAGATGCATCGAGATTCGGAGGTGGACGATTCTGAATCGATTCTTTAATTTCCAGTAATCAAAAATCTATATTTTAGAGGCCGTTTAAAAGTCTGAAGAAAAAGGCCAAGGATCTGTGGCGTGAAGCGCGTTTCCAGAGGAATACTTTAAAGAGAGCACCACAACAAGGAAGCATGGATGTGAAGGAGTTAAGACCAGCCCCGTGCAGCTTAAAATCTGATTTTTCTTCAATGTCCACGGTGGAAATGAACTGGACAAGAGCAACGCTGCATGTAAGCTCTGTTACACTAAAATGAAGTACTTTGGGAACACAACACACATGAGAAGCCCTATAGCACGCTTTCACCCGGAGGAGGAGTCAAAGTCAGCTGCTGCTGTGGCTCACCAGAGAACAATCGAACAAGTCACAACAAAGCTTCCACCCTCTTCAGAAAAGGTAAAGTGGATTAACAAGTCCATTGCAACATTTATTGCTAAGGATTTACGTCCTTACTCGGTCGTGGAAAACCAGGGCTTTCGTTCGTTCGCATACTTTGGAGCCTCGATATACCATCTCTTCTCTACGGTACGTTACTGATACGACCATCCCGAAGCTTTACAACCAACCAAAACAGAAGTCATAGCATCGCTGCAGAAAGTGGGTAGGACATGTGATGCGTGGACATCTTATAACCACGCACTTTATCTCTAACGACTGGAAGCTAATGTCATACGTTATTTTTAGTTATGTTACAAGGAAGGCTGCTACTACCTTTGCTTCAAAAACTTGTACATTTTCAGTTCATACTTCTTCCATTAGTGTAATAAAGGTTAATGAATGGTAATGTATCTCTTTTTTTCTAACTACAAATGATATATATTTTTATACAGTGCGTGGACACAGTGAATACAACAGATATTTTGTGAATAAAACATGCATCAAAATACATTAATAATCGATTTAGAATCGAATCAAAGCCCCTTGAATCGTAAGCGAATCGTGAGGTGTCTAAAGATTCCCACCCCTAAAATTTAATGTCACAAATTATGGAAAAAATTTAGAGACTGATATTTACACATAAAAATACAGCTGCAAACTTGTAATCCAACATTTATTCACATTTTTTTAATTACTTGCATAAATGATGGTTTACAACCACAACTCTCCAGTTATAACTTCTCCAATCTACTGATACACAAACACAAACTACTTTTCTCGTGTGAATCTGAGCTGCTTGAGTTTTGCAACACATTCTGCGAGACGTCTGTTGCAAAACTGATTCAGGCTCGTAGAAATGGCCACTCCCCTTCCCGCTCCCCCAGGTGTGTGATTGACCAATCAGAAGAGAGGATTTGGAGACAGAGGGCTGTGTCTTTTTAGCACAGCAGCCAGTGATATAACTGAAACAGTCATTTTTCTTCACTGTAAAGGAAGGATGCTGAGTTTACCTCCACAGATTGTTTAAAAACGGTTGTTAAGAGTCATTTATGAACAAAAATAGTCATGGAGAGTGATTCTTCAAGTTTATATTTAGGTTAACGCTATGTGGAGTAGGAATGTTTTATTGTTTATGATTTATCATCAAAAATATTCTCACCGGTAAGAATATGTCATCCCACGATATAAATGATAAATTCCCATGTCAGAAATAAGCGAGGGCCACAGACCATTTGTCCCTCAATTTAGGAAAGAATGACCATAAACTCTTGTTCCACAGAACAAAACTGCTCCTGTTTGTTGTCAACTTATTATTCTCTGGAGCAGAACTCTGTTTACAGGAGCTACGCAGCAAAGCCTCCACGGCCGCGGTGTGCACCACGCCTCCCGCCCCCAGCTCTCCCACACACAGACGCGTGATCGTCACGGCTACCTGAAACTGCCGTGCTGTGATACATCATGAACCACTACTTGGTTAAAACCAGATAAACATCAACAAAGTGAACCAATCCTAGTTCCTCCATCAGATCCACCCTAAGTTCTACAAACACAGGGACAGAGATGAACCTGTAGCAACGATTATGAACTGGAAACTCAACTAAAGCTAACTATGCTAAGCTAACCTACCGACACATAGACTGGGCTAAAAGCTAATGCTAACCACTCCATATACTGTAAGTAGGGCCCTATAAAATCTGTTTTATTTTTTTCAAAAATTCCTTTTTATTATTTTCAAAAATTCCTTTTTATTTTTTTCAAAATCCGTTTTATCCACTTTCATTTTCAGTTTTTTTAGAAATATTTTTCATTTTTTAAAGAAAATATTAGTTTTTAACTCCTGTGAGGAAAAAAACTCACAATTAAACAAAAACATATGTCAAAAATAAAATACACACAATTAAAAGGCAGATATAAGTTATAGTGTCATGTATTATTCTGACTTCTTTTTAATTATTTATATTTCATATAAAGATGTATGAGAACAGCATTAATGTCACCTGATTTACTCTCAGGGATCAATGGTTTACTGAATCTGATCAGGTTTATTGATTAAGTTCTGATCAGCTTAACGTTGACATAAATGTTATCATAATATTAATGTCACTATTAATTCGTCCCAATTTGTGAAACGCAATATTTTTTAATGATATTTTGCGTGTTCACAGACAAAGCTGGTCCCATTAGACTAATGTAACTATTGAGATTATTACACATAAATATACTGAATGATTACATCATCAGCTTGATCTGGTTTAATTATAGGAAATCAGAGTTATTTATCAATCATAACTTTATGTAACTCATATAATAAATGAAACAAGATTCAGCAGCAGTGAAAACACTGATGGAGTTATTTGTGCTTTTCATGTGTTTTTTTTAGAAAATCATTTTATTTTAAGTGAGGAAATAAATGAATTACATACAATAACACTAATAGAGTGATCCACATGCACTGATATATTCCATAAAATATCATCTCATGAGCTCGATGAGTCAGCAGATATTGTATTTGTGTTTGTAAGGAACCTGTTTACACTTTAAGTTGGGAATTGTTTTATTTATTGATAGTTTTTTTATTTATCTTGATGTTTATCGTCATCATGATTAATACCAGAAATGATTGTGATAATTTTTTTAGTCCATAACGCCCATCCCTATTTGAAAGGCTACAAAAAGTAACTTGAATTTGATAACACGTGATCATGTGATCAACACATGCTAAATACTCATTTCTTGCCACACAAAGCATTTCAATAGTAATTTTTAAAGCTATAGGGAGCCATTGCATAAGAGTCAAAGGGCCACATAAGGCTCCAGAACCACAGGTTGCAGACCTCTGCTCTGGGAGAACCACAGCTGAACATCTGTCCTGGTATCATAGTCCATCAGTTCTGGACCCTCCATGCTGGTTCTGATGAGCGTGTACGCTCTATCGTTGAGCGCGCTCAGTGAACGACTCATTATGTCTGGCTCTGTTCATAGCGGACCACGTGCTCTCCAAAGGAGCACATTGGTGTTTATACTCTACACATTCACCGTTGCATTAGGGATGTAAATATGTGGGTGTCTCACGATTCCATTCAAAAATTGATACGATGCATAGTGTGTTAAGACACATGACATCAAAACAATACAGTTTGTATAAGATCATTTTAAATAAACTGATTCCAATGATGTAATCACATACAGTATATATACATATACGATATGATATGATATAAAAGTACCTAAAATTTGCAAAATATTAAGTACAATATTAAAAAAAAATATTTTATTGCCATTTCTGAATTTAAAGTTAAAAATTCTGTTGTGATTCTCCAAATGCACTCAATCGCTTAATACATTTGACATAATTGTAGGTGCGTTTCCTAATTAATACAACATGTACTAGCGCAGATATAGCCAACTGGCAGCTCGGGGGCCAAATGCGGCCCCCGGTCTAATGTAATGCGGCCCCTAAAGTAGGTGTACAAAATGACACAAAACAAGAGCAAGATAACATAAAAAAATTGTAGAGAAAAACAGAAAATACTCCAAAAACTAGGGATGCACCAAAATGAATATTTGAGGCCGAAGCCGAATAAAATAAAAAATGCTTGGCCGAATACCGAATGCGGTTAAGTGCATAAATAGCCTAGAATACATTTTTAGACTTTTTTTTTTTTTTTTTAAAGTAAATGTTTATTGAATAATCTGATTTTTTTTTTTTTTTTTTTAAATATTCCAGTAGCCATTGCTTTTCATAAAAAGCACAACAAAGTTTTTCATTTATATTAGGCCTTCAAATAAAACAAAACATGCATTCCAAAAAAAGCTAAAGTGCATTAAAGGGGAGGTATGATGAAAAAAATCACTTTATAATGGTTTAGCTACAGTGATAAACATCACTTTAGCCTCATTCAGAGGCCGACGGAGAGCGGTAAGTGGAGAGGAGAGAGTCTGGCTGTGGTTGTGTATGGAATGGAGGAGCTGCTGCTCTGGATCTGCAGCAACGAGCACACACTAATCAGACTCAAAATTAGTGATTGACCGATTCATCGGCCGGCCAATTTAATCAGCCGATTTTTGCATGTTTTACATATAATGGCATTGGCCGATGCGCGCTGCCGCGTTCGGCAATCTACTGTATTAACAGAGCGGCTGCTCGTGTTGCTGGAGCAGAGGCTGCAGAGAGCAGAGCCCCTCCCCCCACTAGCAGAGCGTGAAGCAAGCTCTTCAATCCCAGGCAGGGTTTAAACTTTCAAAGCATCTTTTAACTGTTTAATTTAGCATTGTTCTGTAAGTCCACGTGTTGTGTTGCAGCTGTAGTTAACGAGCAGCTGGCTGGAGGTTTGGTGTGTGTGTGTTTCTTTCTCTCTCTGCTTCTCCCTCAGTGCTGAGAAGTTTTTAACTTTTAGAAGCAGTTTACTACTTGTTTGAATATGTATTCTTGTTAATGTAATTTAGAACAGGAACTAGAACAGTTTGTTGCTTAATGCACATCTGACATCACGTTACTTTCCTCTGTTAATTTATGTTCTGAGGTTGTGTTGGAATGGACTATTATTCATGGTTTCTTTTTGTGTTTAATACTATAATTATATATATTTATACTCAATAATCCTGTTAATGAAATATATCTTCAGTAGGGATGTAACGATTCACTCAACTCCCGATACGATTCGATTCACGATACTGGGTTCACAATACGATTCTCTCACGATTTATTTTACAAAGTGGGACTGTAGACAAATGATGACTGAAAAATATTCTTTTATAGAAAATACTGTACTATTTTCCTTTTATTTTTCATTGTCAAAAGAATCCCTTGATAAACTATTCAAAACAATGCAATTTAACTAAAAATAAATCTTGAATGAAATAAATAAAGGAATAATACAAATGAAGAAGAAGCCTATTAATTTAAATTCTGGTTCAATAATAAACAATGCAAAACTGCATAATAGTTCTTTTTCTTTTTAAAAGTGCAACTTAAAATGTATTTTGTGCCTTAATAATTAGACTTTAAAAAAAAACAGTCATTGCCCAGTATTTACGTCAGATATTTGTTTGGACCAGCAGAGGGCGCTGGTAACGTAGTGGTCGTTGGCATGCAGATATTATATGCAGTGAAGAAGAAATGCTATGCTAGCAGACAGAGCTAATAGAAAAACGTGACTTTTACAGATATTCACGTAGTATTACAGATATTCTTTCTGTGCTAAAGGGGTAAGGAATCATTTATGAACATAAAGTAGTAGCAGATTCCACCCTCCACCTCAGCATTTGGACAAGAGAAGGATAAATATATATATATATACAGTGACGTGCCGTCAGGGTAGGCAAGGTAGGCAGTGCCTACCCAAAGGTGAATTGATATTTTGATAATTTAATTATAATTTTTTTCTTTTATAAATTATTTATTTTTCTATTTCCAATAGCCTACAGTACCTATAAGTTTGAAAGTTTCATAGCCCAAATTACTAACAGCGCTGTTTCCTGGAACAGCTGCAGTCTTTTTTTTTTTTTTCGCTCCGCTGTAAGGCAGAGGGAGGCCACGCCCCCTCCCAAAGGCACGTCGCTCTTCTGCCTCCTTTCTCATTGCGTGATTTTACGTGTTTGCGCATGAGAAGTCAGGTCCCCAATGTGACGTCCATTTACGCGTAAAGGCAGCGTAGAGAGCTGCCTTTACACGTAACTGTGCTATGCTAAATGCTATACGTAAGTTCACAGCACATTAGTGAATAGATGCCATGTGACTGCTGCTGCTACGTTCTCTAGCTAGTGGGCGGGACAACACTACAGTCAGGATGACAGCGCTAGAGATGATAGAGAAACTTTGTTTTGAGGAAAAACAACAGCTTTTGAAAGATGGAGACCAACACCTGAGATACCAGAGCTTCAGCAAAGGTAAAGTCAGAACATGTTTCATACTTTTCACAGTGAATGGAACAAAAGGAAGGATTGACTTTGTGGATGTTCCTCACTGAGGATGTTCTAAGTTGTCATTTTCTCCATGTTTCTGTGTTTCCAACACAAACAACAGATGTGCTGTCGTGTCATGAGATATATGTTGTTGGAGAGTATGGAGGCTATATTAAATAATTGTTTATGTTTCTTTTATGGTGTTTATGATGTTGATTTTGTTAGATGGCTAAACACTTGTTCATGTGGATCTTATTGGGTTTTTTCTTTCTTATTATGAACTTTATATTTTGATAAGCGCATTGAGATGACTTTGTTGGAAATTGCTTTATACAAATAAAATTGATTTGAATTGAATTAACACTTGACAGCAGAAACATATGAAATTGTCATTGGTGGTCTTGATTTGCAACGTGCCTACCCAACCCTAGTGGTCACGGCATATATATATATATCCCTCTGCTGTTTAAAAAAAGTACTGTGATTCAATTTTCAGAAAATCAATATCAACCGTGATACCTATGAATCGATTTTTAACTGCCTTACGATTAATCGTTACATCCCTAATCTTCAGTCAGACCAACTTTTGTCAAAGCTATTTTCAGGATAAGGACAAACAGTTCTTTCATAATATTTCATTAAATGTCTCACTCTATTTTTACTTGTTCTTGTTCTACATCACCTGTTTTTATTATTTGTTAAATATGTTTTACTTGGTGCCGTTCTACCTCATCTTTATTAAATTCAATAAATGTTCCTTTTTTTTAAAATGAGAGTTGTAGAATTTGTTGTCATGATTGTGTAATTTTTATGATGTAAATTGAGGGAGCCGTATCTGTCATCAGCTAAGGCTGATGGAAAAAAAAAATCAATATCAGCCCTAAAAAAAACCCTTATCGGTTGATCCCACTCTACTATTTGGCCTTGTTTTTAACTCACTAAACCAAAGGCCAAATGTTGCTTTTTTTTGCAATATTCGGCCGAATATTCGGTGCATCTATACAACAGTTTTCATTATGCCCCTTAAAATATGTTTTTATACTTAGTTATAACAGTGTGGCATCATTAACATGTTAATGTTAAAATAATATTAATAACATGCCAGTGACACTTTTTCCCATCTGGTTACAGTTTAAATCCATATTATTATTATTATTAATAAAGTATTACACCGTAGTAATTTAATAGATACTTTTTTATCACATTTCAAAGTCTATTATTTGTTAAATGTTACAGAATGGTGTTTATACTGTTTATTTAATGCCTTAGAAATAAAATGGTCAAATCATATTTCAGTAGTTTTTATGGAGTTAATAAACATGTAATGATTGTGTGAGATATGAATATAATATCACATCATATCAATCACAGGCTTGTGAATCGAATAAAAATTGTATCGTGACAGACTTTGTGATATCAGCAAACATCGTATCGTCATCCAAACATATCGACATCGTATCGTGATGTAGCTGGTGATGTACAGCCCTACTAGCTAGCGGGCTAAAGGCTAACCACGTGGCGGTAGTTTCTAGCTCATATTTAATAGTGAATAATGTGATGATCTGCTCCAGCTGCGTATGATAAACTACAGGAACTTTAGCAATGACTGTATCTTCATCATCACAGAGTCTAAACAATAACAGGATGAACACCGACAGGACGCTAACGTTAGCATGAGAGAAAAGTGCACTGAAAGCTCCACATCAGCCTCAATGCGCTCTAAAACCGGTGTGAAACCATCAGAGGCTTTCAGTAAAACCATGAAAGGAGTGTTTTTACCTTCAGTCCTGACGGAAGGTGAACTTTGACCGTTAAACCAGGCTCAGACTCAGAATGAAGCTCCGTGTTCTTCTTCTTCTCCAGTTACAGAGAAAGAAAAGAAAGAGGGCGGTGCCTTCTCGTCTAGAGGGAGGAGCTTAGACAAATCCACACGAGAGTATACGTGAAACGTCACTCTGACGTCATTATCTTACTACACAATAAGCGGATTCGGCATCTCGCTGCGCGCAAAGCATGCTGGTCCGGGTCAAAGGTCAGGACTACCCAGCTCCCGCCTAGCTCGTATCATAAAACGTAAACATGGCCGAGTCTGACAAAGATATTGAATATTTTGAGCGTTGTAAAGTGGATGTTTTAAAAGAATATTGTAAGAGACGTGGACACGTTGTTACTGGGAAGAGGAAGAAAGAACTGGTGGCCCTCGCTTGGGCATTGTCATTTCAAAAAGCACCTATAGTTTTGACAAAACAGCAGGAACGAGCTGTCAACCTTGATTATAAATCTCTGCCCGAGATCGATGTTGACAGTTGATCCTGGGGGGATCGGGCATATTGTGGCGAGAAAGAAAAGGACGCCAACAAACCCCCGAAACCTGCTGGGTGAGAGACACCTCTCTAACATGTACACCACAATATAATATTTATATACTAGTTTACTAGTTAGCTTTAATGTAGTACAGTATATGTCAAACTTACTGATTTAATCCATTCGGCACGACGTTCTGGATCTTTTCTTTCAGTAGGAAATGGGATGAGTACGTATGGCGGGTCGCATATACATCGTGAGGTTCCTTTATTGCACTCGTGAACGGGGCAAAACTCTTTCATCCACGTATTAAGCCCACGTGTACCGTTGGAACAGCCACGCACTGAACAATGGGACCCTGGCATATTGCCTTAAAAAGACCTTAAGCAAAGTAAATGCCTAAAAGTCCGTATAAGTAGCCGGTTGTTCCGCTAGACAGGGGCTTTGTTGACACGCTGGGCAGTCGTGAACTCTGACCCGGATATATTGACCCGGGAATCGCGCATGCGTACTGATAATGCTGATTTGGCTTATACCCGTTGATGTTTTTTAATGCTTTATTGAGAAACAAGTATTTTAACATTCATATACAAACATCACCCCAGTGTAGATCTTTAAAAAATGATAATAAAGAAAATCAGGCATTAATAATTAAAATCTAATCTACATATCTAAGCAGCTAAAATAATAATAATAATAATAATAATAATAATAATAATAATAATAATAAACTGGTTTTATAGCACTTCTGTTTTATAATGTTTTCACTGAATTCAATACATTTTTAAGATCAATTTTAAAAGCTTTAAAATTGGAAGATTTTTCTAAAAATCTACATTTATGTATAACATTTTTAGCAAATATCATCAAATTGTCACATAAAAATTCCACAAAGTTGTTCTTCAAAATAAAATGAAAAATTAACAAAACTATAATTAAACCCAGGTTTCACATTTTCTTTCCCAAAACCTCTTCACCACAGTACAGTAAAAATAGACATGTTCTAGACTTTAAATATCCTTTAGACTAAACATGTATGGAAGCCCAAAAGAGTCATAATTAAATAAATAAAAACAACATTTTGAAAAAAATACAATTTTGATAAATAGACAAATATGTATAATGGCCAAAAAATTGTTAAATACGGTAACATTTTATTATTCTTAAATATCTATTTCCACAATGGTCTTTTTATTTATAATGTGATTTTTCAGCAGAATGACTTCGGTCTGTCAATCAAAGCTTGGGGGTTGGACCTTGGCTTGATTCTTTAAGATCGATTAGTTTTCCTGGACATTGGTCATGGCCGTTCTTTGACCGACACGGTGGTAGCAATGTGTGTGTGTGTGTGTGTGTGTGTGTGTGTGTGTGTGTGTGTGTGTGTGTGTGTGTGTGTGTGTGTGTGTGTGTGTGTGTGTGTTAATATGTCCACTCCTCCACAGCTTCCTGTTGAATGTGTGTGTGTGTGTGTGTGTGTGTGTGTGTGTGTGTTAATATTTACACTCCTCCACAGCTTCCTGTTGAATGTGTGTGTGTGTGTGTGTGTGTGTGTGTGTGTGTGTGTGTGTGTGTGTTAATATGTCCACTCCTCCACAGCTTCCTGTTGAATGTGTGTGTGTGTGTGTGTGTGTGTGTGTGTGTGTGTGTGTTAATATTTACACTCCTCCACAGCTTCCTGTTGAATGTGTGTGTGTGTGTGTGTGTGTGTGTGTGTGTGTGTGTGTGTGTGTGTGTTAATATGTCCACTCCTCCACAGCTTCCTGTTGAACGTGTGTGTGTGTGTGTGTGTGTGTGTGTGTGTGTGTGTGTGTGTGTGTGTGTGTGTGTGTGTGTGTTAATATTTACACTCCTCTACAGCTTCCTGCTGAGCTTCACTCCTAACATCATGCAAACCAAAATGAGAAAATGGGAAATGCCTTGTTTTTCTAATTAAAACTCTTTTGCTTCGGTACAGAAAACAAAAAACGAACACCTTTATTAATTTTCTCCATTACCGATTTGCCAAAGTACGTGACCCGGAAGTGTACTCTCATCCGACGCTAACGGCTATGCTCACGGCAGTTCGGCATGACAAGATCGCTGCTTCCAACTGTGCATCCGAAACGTGTCCTTTTTGCTTGAGCTTGTGTTGGGCACAGAACGTCCTCACGGACACTCGGAGGATTTAGAGACTCCTAAATGTTGCAGAGCTAAAGATATCTCGGAATGTGTAACGCTTCACTTCTGGGTCATGTACTTTGGCAAATCGGTAATGGAGAAAACGAATGAAGGTGTTCAATCCGTGTATCAACCGTTCATTTGTTTTTATTACGTAACAAAAACATGAAAAATGAGAAAAACACTCATTATTTGATATTTGTTTCCAAAACCAAAATGAGAAAACGGGAAATGCCTTGTTTTTCTAATTAAAACTCTTTTGCTTCGGTAAAGAAAACAAAAAAGGGAAAATGAACACCTTTATCAGTTTTCTCCATTACCGTTATAGACCAGAATACGTGACCCGGAAGTGAAGTGTTTACCTTGACCACAGAAATAAATCACCTGTCCTTAGATTTGTCATGGCTGGACTGGAGGAATATAAGGTGTTAGTAGCAAAGTTTTTCGCAGACGGCAACACCTATGCTGAGATATCTCTAGCTTTGCACAATTTAGGAGTCCCTAAGTCCTCCGAAATGTCCGTGAGGAGGTTCTGTGCCCAACACCAGCTGAAGCGAAATGGACACGTCTCGGATGCACAGTTGGAAGGAGCGATCATGTCAGCAATAGACAAGGTGAGATTTTAACAATATTAAAATATACTTGGGCATTTGATTAATATTGTTGCGATAGTGATGTTGGTGTCTTACGATTTGTCTCTTACTTGTAGTTACGTTTAGCGTCCAAGGCAACCTGCTAGCATTTAGCATCGAAACCGTATTACATTTTAAGATTGCTATAGCTTTTCAGCCATCACATTTATTTTAGTTTAGAAGCATTTATTTAACATACTTCTAAAACCAGGAGTCGTAAGTCCTCAACGGTAAATACAAATCGGAAGGTCTGAGATTATTTCAGGTAACGAACAATAACAATTGAATAGAGTGGACTAAATTAATATATTAGAATAGATAAACCATCTTCTTTATCACAAACTTTAACCCTTTCTTATGTGATAGCTGACAAAAAATAAAATCATTGATCTTAAAACAAGAAAACAACTTGTAAACTACACTAATGTTCTCGCCCTATTTTTAGGTGAAGGGCCCATGCATGTGTTTAAACTGATGACGTGCAATTAATCGAAATTCCATTACGATTTCAATTATCACATCCAGCAATTAAAAAAATAACATGATCGAGAAAAAAATAATTTAACGAAATATTTTTTTAATGCATTTTACTTGTTTTATTTGCTAAAAACATAAAAAAACATATGTACATGCATGGAAAAGTATTGTGGGGTTTTTTTTAAAGTCATTTTGTGTGTATTTGGTGTTTTTTAATTCATTTTGTGTTTTTCTGAAGTCATTTTTGTGTTTTTAAAGTAATTTTTTTGTGTTTTTAGAGTATTTTGTGTTATATTTATATTATAATATAAATAATAAAAAATTGCTCAATTTTTAAAGCTATTATAAATACATGTACAAGAACGTCTCTTGCAGATCATTTCATTAGATTATTAGTCATTTTTGCAAGATTTCAGCCATTCAAGGGGTTTCTTCCTGTACTTTATTAAGTTTTATCTTTTGATGAAAAATGGTGATAAACTTTTACTGGCAAAAAAACAAATCCTTGTTTTTAACAAAGACATTGCTGTGCTATGGTTTTGTTTAATCAACTTATTAAACCTCTTAGAGTTTAATCTTGTGTTAAAAGAGCAAACATAAATGTTTTATTTCGCTACCAAAATGTAACTTATTTTGGTTTAATGGAGAGGAAACTGCTGTGAATGTCATCATTGAATCACTGATGCACAATTATAACCTACAAATGTCTTAAACAGGAAAGCAGTTTCCAATAATGGCATGTGGGACCAAATCAGAGTAGACCATGGCAGGGAGTTCTACCTGACTGTACATGCAAGAGAAGTTGTCTCAACACAGATCCAACCTGAGCAGATTACCTTACATCCAAACAACTTCCTGAAGGGTGAGTTTTGTCTTGATAATTTATTAATAATTGTTCTGCCCTCGGAGCTTCCCCGTGTGTTCCTAGGCAGGCAGTTAACCAGTGTAATGACCACGCTGGCTGTTTCTTTGATGCATTTTATTCTTCAGAAGAGCAGCATGACTCATGTGTGTGTGAGTGGTAAAACTGCAACACAACCACATAACAATTATTTTAAAATGATATAAAACAATGTATAATGAAAATTAGGCACCTCATATTACAGGTCTCAGTTGTACAAGCTAACATGCTGATGCTAACGTTAGCATATGATGCTAACACGATAGAACCCCAAACTTGCTTCATCTGCTTCAAAACATGAAATACAACAACATGCAAGGACACAGACAAGTGTAGACATGTTAACTAAATTATTCTAATCAACTTACAGGCTGTGATGACTTAGGACACAGTGCAGCAGTCTGAACAATATTTCTCCGGACTTTTCGGCAAACCGGAAGTAGTATAGCCGCCACTTCCGGTTTTACCAAATAAACGTAAGTGTAAACAAACTCTTAAAAATAATGTAGGAAGCCCTATAAATACATTCACAGCATAAAATAGACTCTGGATGGTTCATAAGGAGCCAGAACAATAACTATTAATAAGTGTTTTTAATGATATTGGTTCCAAACGTTAGTGAAGTTAGTATGGTATACATCACAATAGTGACAGGGAAATATTTCTCATCTATCATTTAATCTTGTAAGCCAGGGATATCTGAGGTTTAGTTATTCATTTTTGGCTTTGTCTTTGCATTTTTTCAACCCCAAAAAAATCTATCCTGTTAACATTTTAATGAGTACTTTGATCTAATTTATCACCACATTTGGAAACTGTTCAAACAGAACCTCCGTGTGGAAAGGATTTGGCCAGAGGTCAACAACTGGGTGAACCATCCCCTAAAGCAGGCTCTCGTTCATCTCCAGGATCAAGAAATACTTGACATGCAGGACAACGTAAACAAATTTTGTGTCTCCAATTTCACATGCCACGTGAGCCGAATTGGACTGAGCAGGGTTGTAAAGTCCTGGAACGCTCATAGGATACCAGGTAATTCATCTGTAATATTCATAAGTTTATGTCAACTTGATTCATGTTATTTGAAAGTTTAAACATCATATTCTATTTTAGGTAGAGGGATACCAAATAATCTTGCAGGCCATGGTTGTCCAAAAAGAATTCCCCCAGAGCTGTTACCAGATGCTGCTGAGGCTGCAAATGTGTATGAAATGGAATTGGGGTCTTTTCTCACATGGGTGTCAACCTTTGGTTCTGACCCATTTGCATCCGAGGAACAGCGGTGTCAGGCCGAGCAGCTGTTTGGAGAAAGATTTCCTGATATGTCCCTCCTTTTTGATACCGTGGTCAACAATGACCACACTATGTTTCAGGAGGCACTGCTTTACCTGATCAGAGTTACTGAGAGATGTCCTCTCTAAACACAGTAAACATGTGAAATGAGCAAATGTAAACATTTTGTTGGCAAAGCTGTGGACCAACTAGATAAAACATCTTTTTCCTGAGCTTCATGTTCTTTTAATACAAAAGTTGTAAAACCTGGACTGACTGCAGTGATAACATACACAGTATAAAAAAACAAAAAGCAGTGCGTCAGTCACCACAACGGCATGTCAACATTTTTTTTTACCTGAGTGCCACAACATGTGAATTTAACAAAAATAAAGTTAAAGCAATAACATTTTTTTTACTCATTTGAAATAAACCCAACAGCTAACATCATGATGGGTTGAACTATTGGAATAACTTTTCCAGTGGTGCCAGAGCATCCGAGAGCCCAGAGACCTCATGAATGTTGTCCTCCATGTCTACACAGCGACCTTTAGGGCAGTAACTGTGGGTCTCAATCCACTTTTCAATACAGAGCCTCCAACCAATAAGGCTTCTGCAACAGGTAGAGAACATTGGATTCTTCACTGTGCCTGTAGAGAAGAAAGGGGGTCATTTAGTGATGGTTTTTCTTTCTGATCTAGCAGCAGGTCTGCTCCTTCAAAGCAAAATTAAATTTCCAAAACATTTTAAAATCAATTGCAACCAAACCCAGCAGTGAAATTTATTTTTTTTATTACACTGTCAAATGAATCCACAGCAAAGCAGTACAAACCTGTGCAGACAAGGCAGGCAAAGACCATTTTCAAAGCTGTAACTTCAGCCTCTGAGAGGGACAGTGTGGTTGTCAGCGTGTTATGGGTAAAACCAGAGAATTCCCTGATCATTTGGGACACGTCTTTGAGTCCTTGAGCTGCTTCGACAACTTCTTCAATATTTGCAATCACGTCTTAGAATCCAGCATCTTCTCGTCGGCTAAAAACACAGAATCAGAATCGTTTTTTATTGCCAGGTACATTTGCATATACAAGGAATTTGTCTTGTGTGGTGCACAGGAAAAAACAAGGCAAAAAAAAAAAAAGTAAATAAACAAAATAAATCTGAGAAGAAAAAACAAGGCGGAAATAACAAGTACCTGAATAAAAAAGTATGTGAAGCAATTTACAATATAAACAGTAGTAGTGCTGATTTTTGTTTTTTTTGTGTATCGGCATCGGCCCTAAAGAATTCATATCACTCTATCCCTATACAGTAGAGCTTTGAAAAAGAAGATGTCAATACAATAAGACATTCAAATACACTTTAATTCTAAGATCCCACAGAAATCATTATTGGTGGATCATTGATGTGTAAATGAAAAACCCACATAATGGGTGTGCAGTAAAATGAAAAGAACAACATGCTCCAGTTTCCTCAGTCTTCTCCTCTTGCTCACTTGTAACAGCTCCATCTGTTCTTCTGGCACAGCAAATATTTTTCTGGTACTTTGTTTCCAAAATGCTGACCCTTGAGAAAAAAAACACATGGACAGTAATTTTCATGTAAGTTTAATGGAATAAAGTGATGTCACTAAAAAAATAAAATTATAAATGTTAAATGTGTTTGTAATATTAGAATTACATGTATGTAGGAGCTACTTAATTTAGCTGTAAGCTTTGTAATATTTGACTTGATTTTTAGTGATGTTGTATCTCATAGTGTTGATATAAGTTGTTTCACATCAGTCATTCAAACATACCTCTTGTTCCATCAGAATCACATATTCTGTTGCCCTGACGATCAGTCAAAACAAAGGAGTCCTGCTGTCCCAAGGACTCTTTCACCTTCATGGCAATAGGGGCCACTGATGCCTCCAACTCAGAAAACCGGACCGTTACCATTTTACTCGTCTCCAGCTTTCCATTCACAACCTCAGCAATGAAAACACTCCTAAAAATTGATAATATTTAGTTATTTTTTCCTGTGTTTATGAAACATTCATTTTTTTTTTCTTATTAGAACTCATTTTAATGTTGTAGATGACAACATTGCCAGCTGACATTACTCCAGCTAAATAAATCTGAAATTAAAAATTATTTCAAGATAAAAACTGTAATAAAAGGGTCGCTCTTGAGTCAAAGTCCTTTTCTCGCTCTAGATTTTGTCATGCCCCCACACATTATGCAGTACAAAATTTTACATTGTGAATATTTATAATAACTCCAGAGATGGTTTTGTTTTCTCATAAACAATGGCATTTTATCATCCAAGTGTAGTACTAATGTTCTTTAGAGTTGTCCATCCAAGTAAAATGTGGTTGTTCAGTTACAGCTCGGACAGTGTGAAAAAGTTAAAAAGCTGGGCATGGTTGAGTGGAAATAGTAATATATATGAGTAACAAAGCAAATTCAAAGTGAGAAAAAAAGTTTGTCACCTTGTGAACGTTTTGGTGGTACTCCTTGAAATAGGAGCGGTGGGATTGGTTGCTGTGCTCGAAGGGCGGTGGAAGGAAAACCGGACAGGTTGGCCTGACTGGGGTACCTCTGATATTTTTTCCTCACCGTGTACCTCATAGTGGCCTCTAGGTGTGAGGTCGAAGGAGGTAAAGTCGCCATCATTTCTTGAAAATATGGCCACATTGGTATCATCTGTGAGATAGAAGGTTTCCTTTTGGACCTATGAAAGGTATTCATAATGTTTATTTTAGATAAGGTCACAGTTAAATCCATTTTATTCTTACTTTAAAATGAAGATCAAATCTATGACTTGATAAAACATTTTTTAAAATCAGACAAACTGTGTACAAGGTAAAATGGATCACAGAAAAATAAATTAATAAGGAAATAAGAAAGATGACTATGATTTGTGTGGATGCTTACTAACTCTAAACATAAGTATAATTATACAGGGTCATTTGTTTCATTGAGAAAATATTGTTGAATGTCACCATCTAAATGTAATTCTAAAAATATTTGTAGTGATAACAACAGTCTCATTCAAACGTATATTGCACTAACAAAGTTGACAAGGGAGGTTAAAGGTAAAATGTTAACAGAGATTAAAATAACCCTACATCATAGTTGCCAGACTCAGTCTGTGAGAACTGGAGTATGTAGTGACCACTGATCCACCAAGGAGGGAAAAAAGTGCTGACACACTAGTATCTTAAAAGTTTAGGCAATAACACCAAGGTTCCCAAAGTGGGGTATGTAATAAAAAATAAATAAAAATTGGAAACTATAATATAAATATTAATTAAACAGTGAGGAGCATCTATGTATTGTCACAAATCATACAATAGCCAACTACCCGTGGTTACAGATTATTATTCTTTTAATAATTACTATGTCTATTATTATTATAAAGTATATTGTTCCTAAATAAGATGTATAACATTACATCAGTGGTTACCAACTTTTTTTTGGTTGTGTCGTGACCCCATTTTGTTGTCACACATGTGTTTATTGATGCTAGTGTTAGTGCAAAAAGTGATGCGTCCGCACATATATGTTGATACTGCATTTTATTTAAAATAGATTTATGTTTCAGAAACTAAAAAAAAAAATACAGTTATGTAAAATTGTTTTTTATGTGTGTTGTTATAATTGTAACGTAATCAAAAACATTGAATTAACATTAAATGTAATTACATTAATTTAAAATGTAAAAAATATAACATATTTAATTTTGCATCATTATAAATTAGACTTTTGAGGGACCTCATTTGAAATCCATGCGACCGCACATTGGGTCACAACCTCAAGGTTGAAACACTCAACATTACATTATTATGTTATTAAGTGTACAGGAGCAGAGGGTATGCTATATGGGTTTAGGGGTATGGGACTGTGAAAACTTTGGGAACCACTGCACCAACTCATTGATTCTTTGCAAAGGGAACTAGCTCAATGACAACAGTGGGCAGCAGAAAATCAATACGTTTACAGGTTTAGCATAAATGTCACGTTTTTCTGTAAGAATAAAAACAACTTACCTGAAATATTACAGATATCTTCTCCGTCGTCATGTCCTCTGGCCGTAGGGTAATTCGCTTACTTCCACTGAAAAGTACAAAACTATCCATGTTTCTTGCCACCGATACTGTCGTCGGTGTTTGCCCGAAATTCACTTCCGGGTCACGTATTCTGGTCTATAACGTAATGGAGAAAACTGATAAAGGTGTTCATTTTCCCTTTTTCGTTTTCTTTACCGAAGCAAAAGAGTTTTAATTAGAAAAACATTTCCCATTTTCTCATTTTGGTTTTGGAAACAAATATCAAATAATGAGTGTTTTCCTCGTTTTTCATGTTTTTGTTACGTAATAAAAAACGAATGAACGGATGATACACGGATAAGCAAGGACACAGGGCGCCAATTTTTAATGTCCTGCAGGTTCCCTTTTTTTGGAAGTAGCGTTATTACGGCTCTCCTGCAGGACATGGGCATCGAACCAGAGGCCAGACTTTCATTAAAAACATCTAAAAGATCCCGTGCAAAGATTTCCCAGAAGGCTTTATAAAATTCGACACTCAGTCCGTCTATGCCGGGAGCACGCCGCCCTTGCATGCCCTGCAGAGCAGCCCTCAGCTCCTGCATCTGTAACGGCTGGTTGAGTTGCCTGTTGGTTTCCTCAGAGATCAGAGGCAGAAGTTAAAGAAATTTGAAAATATAAATTGAAAATATCAATATTTTTTTTATATAGTTTTCGTCAATGTGTGTTTGTGTGTGTTTTAATAGACATAGTCCAGTTATTGTCATTTAAAAAAAAATGTAGTTGATGAAAACTGAGGATATATATATATATATAATTAATCCTGTTCAGAAGACATTTATAAACCAAACCATTATAGATTGGTTGATTGTTAAAGAACAAGTTGTGATTTACAGAATGACTCATGTTTTCTGTTAATGTATTTGTGTTTTTTTTACTTAAACAAAGTCTTCTAATGAGCTGAATAGAAAGCTTTGTCCACAAGCCTCAAGTTTAAAATAAGTAAAGTCAGGGAATAATAAGTATTAAAATACACAAAGACATTAAAAATAAAAACATAAAGCACAGTTTGTAAAGGAGTGCAGCTAGCTGTTTTTAAAACGTAATCATTTCTAATAAACAAAATAAGCAGATCAGTAAAAAACATGAACACATACTGAGTCTGTGTCTAAAACCAAATTATAATCATTTAAAACACAAATACTGTGAGAGAACATGAAAATCTTACTTTGATGGATTCTGTGATCCTTCAACAAACGCAGTTTATGTTACAGTTTATGTTAGCATGCTAACAGGCTATCATGCTAACAGGCTATCATGCTAAGAGGATATCATGCTAACAGGATATCATGCTAACAGGCTATCATGCTAACAGGATATCATGCTAACAGGCTATCATGCTAACAGGCTATCATGCTAACAGGCTATCATGCTAACAGGATATCATGCTAACAGGCTACCATGCAAATGGCGTTTATATAAAGTGTTGCTGCTTTGTTTAAGTAACAAACATTAACTGTAAAAAGAGCATTTTTAAACCTTAAAAGTTTAACTTATGAACAGAAATAAATATTAATTGTCCTGGAAGAAAAACTATTGTTTCATCAAAGTGTGTATTTACCGTTTAGCTAACCCTCACACGTTTATCTGGTATGTTCTCACGCTCTGATTCTTTAAAGACTTTCTTCACTCATTTTCTATCCAACGCGTCGACCCCCAGCGTTAATGTTCTGTTAAAGCACGTGTTAGCATCATCAAAGGAAACATTAGGAGGTCATAACTGTAGCTCCGCCCTCAGCACTTCTCTGCACCATCAGAGACGTATTTTATAGGATGGCACACACACACACACACACACATACACGCAGACACACACACACACACACACACGCACACACACACACACACACACACACACACACGCAGACACACACACACACACAGACACACACACACACACAGACACACACAAACACACGCAGACACACACACACACACGCAGACACACACACACACACGCAGACACACACACACACACAGACACACACACACACACACACACACACACACACACACACGCAGACACACACACACACACAGACACACACACACAGACACACACACACACACACACACACACACACACACACACACGCAGACACACACACACACAGACACATGCAGACACGCACACACACACACACACACACACACACACACACACGTTTATCTGTGGGATTATTAATAATAATAATCAGTGGTACGTCATATTCTTAAACATCTGAAGGATTAAAAACATTCATTTCTCCTCAAACATACGATGTTTAAAGTTCATAAAAGTGAAGAAATAGAATCTTTGTGACTCAGAAGTTCTGATATAACGTTATTAAGAACATTTCTCAGCACTTTCATGTGTTGACAGTAGAAATGTAAGAAAAGTTCCAACGTGAACAAAGAACTGATGAAGTGTTGGCTCCCAAAGCTTCATGTGATGTCTTCTAATTCCTAAAGTAGTTCCAGGCACCAGATTACTATGTTTCTATTCCACACATCTCACAGACGTGTGGAGACAAGGATTGTGTAGGACATCACTGGGATTAGATTCTCTTTAAAAGTTCACTATTTTTACTGGTTCAATCCTAGTCAAAGATTAATGTCCTAAACGTCAGCGGGTACACATTACAAAGTGCTGACTAAAGGAGTTTTTGTGATAACATAGAGAAGCAGCAGCAGACGTTTGGTTCTTTGGTTCTTTGGAGAAACACAGGAGGATGAAGAGAAAATAGTTGTTATTAAAGAGAAAAAGAAAGTTAATGTAGGACAAATATAACCTAAATGTTGTACAATGTAAAGAACAGCTGCTCCATTTAAACTATTAAACCATCTAAGCTATTATAACATATTATAACATATTTAAATGAACAACATTAGTCTTATGTATTTACTTTAAACTAAAGAATGAGGATTTATTCTATAAGGAATAACCATAATATTGTTATGTTTACATGAGCGCTTTAATTCAGAATACATTTAAATCTACTTTAAATAAACTAAAATCACATTAACACCTGATTCTGAAAAAAATGTCCATTCTGAATTAACCTTAAATCTGCAGTAGGTGGTTGGTTTATAATCATTTTAATTCCTAATTGAATAGTTCCTCAATCTTCTAGACATAGAGGTATTATATACAGAGAGTGGAGGTAGAGCTCTGATTGGCCAAAGTATGTCTTCTATCTCCTTCTTCTCCTCATTTTTGGAGGAGAATGGAGCTCACAGCCAGATGTTTATTTAGAGCTCAGAGCCAGATGTTTATTTAGAGCTCAGAGCCAGATGTTTATTTAGAGCTCAGAGCCAGATGTTTATTTAGAGCTCAGAGCCAGATGTTTATTTAGAGCTCAGAGCCAGATGTTTATTTGGAGCTCAGAGCCAGATGTTTATTTGGAGCTCAGAGCCAGATGTTTATTTGGAGCTCAGAGCCAGATGTTTATTTGGAGCTCAGAGCCAGATGTTTATTTAGAGCTCAGAGCCAGATGTTTATTTAGAGCTCAGAGCCAGATGTTTATTTGGAGCTCAGAGCCAGATGTTTATTTAGAGCTCAGAGCCAGATGTTTATTTAGAGCTCAGAGCCAGATGTTTATTTAGAGCTCAGAGCCAGATGTTTATTTGGAGCTCAGAGCCAGATGTTTATTTGGAGCTCAGAGCCAGATGTTTATTTAGAGCTCAGAGCCAGATGTTTCCTTCATCCAAATGGAAATCGTACCAAAACAACGCCACAAACTCAGAAAATACACAGCGGAAAAAGTCAGCAATGATGACAGATGGTGATTTTCGTTTGTTTTTTTTTTTATAAAAAGTCTTTCCAATGTGCATAAAACTCCATATTTTGATAAATTCAAATCATGTCAGATAAACACCACCATTACACACAGCACTTCTGTCAATAAATCCATCCAATGAGCGCTTAGTGCTCGTGCGTGAAATGGCTGGTTCCTCCTTAACCCAGCTCTGATTGGCCAGAGCTAAAGCCACTCCCATAGTGTTTGATATCATCAATTTCTACAGGCTCTGAGCTTTATGACACTCTGTCAATCATTCTGATTGGTCAAAGCATTACTGAACTAAACCCATGCATAACGGCATCAAAAAGTGGAACCAAAATTAGCATTACGCATGACACAGCAGAAACCTGAATACAAATGATATGTGTTTATTTCAAGCCAAAAAAAGTGATTAAACATAAGACTAACAATGATTGGGATCAATTTGACTGACATATTACAGTTACAAACTTGTTTCCAAACTTGTGGAAAACTTTGGCACAGTTGTGGTGAAGTGGGCTTCTGGCTGAACGTTTTTGTACAAAAACACGTGTATCTTTGGACTAATGTTTATTATTATCACCAAACTTGCTGCAGTTGATGTCCATACATCAGTTTAAATATTTCTGCTTTTATAGCCTTCAATAATTAGAATTGGTTTTATAAATGATGCAAATCTCTAGTTTTTTGGGGCAGACTACAGATTTTTGTTTAAAACATGATTTATTGTCACTCGGGATCATATTTCCAAAACTTCAGCCACAAAGGGTCCGACTTCAATCTGAACAAAAATCAATCAATCAATCAATCTTTATTTGTATAGCGCCAAATCATAACCAATGGTATCTCAAGGCACTTTACAGTAGAGCAGTCTTAAGGACGGACTCTTCATTTTATGGATACACACATATGCATATATACGTATATACACATACATATGTATCCCACACCCAACATGAATTCATCATGGCGGCAAGGAAAACCTTCTGTTAAGCAGCAGGAACCTTGTGTGGATCCCATTCCTATGATGAACAGCCATCCACGTTATGCTGTGTTGGGTGTGTGCAGAGGAAAGGGTGGAGACAGAGTTGTTGAGACTCTGTAACTCCACACTGAGGATCCCACGGACCTGCAAGACAAAAGCCAGAAGGAGTACAGGAGCAAACACACAAGGGAAGAAGCAGACATAGAGGGAGTGTTAGAGAGAGGAATGGGACCCTCTCCGGTCCCTCTCTAGCCTAAATGACCTCTCTCTTAACGCCCTCTCCAACCTCTCTCCAACCGAGCATGCCAGACCCCCCGGCAGTCTATGCCTAATGCATCTTAACTATGAGCTATGAGCTGGTTTCTAAGTAAAAGCTTTACCAAAGAGGAATGTTTTGAGCCTAACCTTAAAGGTAGAGAGGGTGTCTGCCCCCCGAACCGTGGTTGGTAGATGGTTCCAGAGAAGTGGGGCCTGATAACTGAAAGCTCTTCCTCCTATACTACTTTTAGAGACAAATGGAACAACGAGTAGTCCAGCATTTTTAGAGCGTAGTGTTCTGGGGGGATTGTATGGCACTACAAGCTCCTTGAGATAGACTGGTGCCTGTCCATTTAGGGCTTTATAAGTGAGAAGAAGAATCTTGAATTCTATTCTATATTTTATGGGAAGCCAATGCAGAGAGGCTAATACAGGAGTAATGTGATCTCTTCTCCTAGTTTTAGTCAGTACACGTGCTGCAGCATTTTGAACCAGCTGAAGTGTCTTAAGCGACTTGCTCGGGCAGCCTGCTAAAAGAGAATTACAATAATCCAGTCTAGAGGTAACAAAAGCATGGACTAGTTTTTCGGCGTCGCCCTGAGACAGGATTGATCTGATTTTAGCAATGTTACGGAGATGAAAGAAGGCAGTTCTTGAAGTTTGTTTTATGTGAGAGTTGAAGGATAAATCCTGATCAAATAGAACCCCAAGGTTTCTAACAGTTGTGCTTTGTGCCAGAGTAATGCCATCTAGGGCAGTTAGGCTAGCATAGGTTTCTCTAAGGTGTCGTGGGCCCAGTACAATGACCTCAGTCTTGTCTGAGTTGAGAAGAAGAAAATTTTGGTCCATCCAGGCCCTAATGTCCTTTAGACAGACCTCAAGTTTAGATAGCTGATTTGTCTCACCTGGCTTCATTGATACATACAGTTGGGTATCATCAGCATAGCAGTGAAAGTTAACAGAGTATTTTCTCATAACATTACCAAGGGGGATCATATAGATACAGAAGAGGATTGGACCTAGCACAGAGCCCTGAGGAACCCCGTAGCTTACTTTAGTGTACACAGAAGACCTATTATTCACGTGTACAAACTGGTACCTATCAGATAGGTAGGACTTAAACCAGTTTAGGGCAGTCCCTGTGATTCCAAGTAATTTCTCTAATCTCTCTAGTAGAATATAGTGATCTATAGTGTCAAAAGCTGCACTAAGATCTAATAAAACCAGCACTGAGAGTCGTCCTTCATCTGAAGCCCAGAGTAGATCATTAGTTACTTTAACTAAAGCAGTCTCTGTGCTGTGTTGAGCTCTAAAACCTGACTGGAAGTCCTCGAACAGGCTGTTGTTTTGAAGAAATTCACAGAGCTGAGCCGCCACAACTTTCTCAAGAATCTTTGAAATGAAAGGAAGATTAGATATAGGCCTGTAGTTTGCTAAAGTGCTGGAATCAAGAGTAGGTTTTTTGAGAAGGGGTTTGATTACAGCTACTTTAAAGGACTGTGGCACGTAGCCTATTGATAGGGATATATTTATTGTCTCCAACAAAGATGGGCAGACCAGGGGAACAACTTCTTTAAACAGCTTAGTTGGGATCGGATCTGAAAGGCAGGTCGATGGTTTGGAGGATGAAATAATAGAGTTAAGTTCCTGAAGTCCTATATGTGTGAAACAGTTTAGGTTGGGCCTATTTACATTTAATGGTACAGCAGGCCCAGGTGAAGGCAGGGAGTGGCTAATTTTATCTCTAATCTTATTAATTTTATGGTAAAAAATGTCATAAAGTCCTCACAGCTGAGGGCTAGAGGAATCATGGGCTCAATAGAGCTCTGACTTTGTGTTAGCCTGGCTACAGTGCTGAAAAGGTACCTCGGATTATTTTTATTTTCTTCAATTAGTGAGGAATAGTATGTAGATCGACTATGTCGTAAGGCTGTCATGTATTTACTATGGCTTTCTTGCCAGAGTATTCGTGACTCCTCTGTTTTATTGGAGCGCCACATTCTCTCTAATTTACGGGTTGTTTGTTTGAGTGTGTGAGTTTCAGAGCTAAACCACGGAGCTTTCCTCTGACGTTTAATAGTTTTTTCCCTCAATGGGGCAATTGAGTCCAAGGTGGATTTTAGTAGACTAGCAGAGCTATCGACAAGCAGATCCAGTTGAGAGGGGTTATAATTAATATCATAGTTATTTATTGGATGGTGCACTGAGTTTAAGGCAGCAGGAATGGCCTCTTTAAATTTAGCCACAGCACTGTTGGATAGATTTCTACTTGTAACTATTTATTGCACAGTGCGAGATCCTCTAGGATAATGTTAAAAGATATTAAAAAGTGATCTGATAGCAGAGGATTTTCAGGGTAGACTTTTAGTTCATTAATATCAAGGCCATATGTTAGAACAAGATCAAGAGTATGATTTAAACGATGAGTAGCTTCATTAATAGTTTGAAAAAAGCCAACTGAGTCTATTAGGGACATAAAGGCTGAGCTCAGGCTATCACTATCTTTGTCCACATGGATATTAAAATCTCCTACTATCAGTATTTTATCAGAACTGAGGACTAAGTTTGATATAAACTCAGAGAATTCTGATAGAAATTCAGAATAAGGGCCTGGAGGACGGTAAATTATCGCAAATAAGACTGGCTGGCAGGTTTTTGATTTGGTATGAGATAAATTTTATTTATTTATTTATTTATTTATTCAGTTTATTTCTGACATGGTTACATTCACTTTTTTTTTTTTTTCTTTTTTGTACATGCAGAAAAAGGAGACGAGAGAAGCAGTTTGCTTATCCGGGTCCCGTCCCCTGTTTTACCATCGCAAATTTACATGGGTTTACATGTCTCTCTGGTCAAAACATTCTTGATTTCTTCTGAACCGACCTTTTTTGTGTATTCTCATCTGTAGTCAGTGTTGTCCTCCTCCTCTATCTTTGTTCGTGTTGGCCTTGTTCCCTGCCAGACGTTGTTAGCATTCCTCCAGTTCAAGAACAGTTCCTCTTTCGAAGGTGTTTGGAAGGTTTTTCCCTTTTCATCCATAATGTCACCTTGTTTTGTCTCTACATCAAGGGTAATCCAGCTGTTGTTAGTTCTATTGGCAGTGTTGTATTTTCCACTGTCTGATGATGGGATCAGATCCAACTTGTATAAACACATTATTATATCCTAGTTCACAAGCAAGGTAGTATTTTAATGTAATATATCTTAGTTCATAAGCGTGTTTCTAACTGCTGTTGTTAGTTCTATTGGCAGTGTTGTATTTTCCACTGTTAGATTTAACTTGTATAAACACATTATTATATCTTAGTTCATAAGCAAGGTATTTATTTCATTGTACAGGAAAACGTGTTTCTAACTGCACATATGACAATAAACACTTTGAATTTAAATTTAATGTAATCCTTAATCACCCCACCACCTAGCAATTAAAATGAATAAATGACAGACCTTTTTTACTCTTGGTTTCCACATTTAATTCAGTCTCCGTAAAATAATCACAGTCTGAGTTTTGTTTCCAGTGTTTATATAGATCTGGGTCCATATCCATGATTACCATCAGTAATGTTGTTGTTTAGGTGGATCCTTCGTATTTTCCCAAGTCTTCCATCATTTTGATGAGAACTGGTTTTCCGTCATCTTCTTCCAGGATGTAAATCCTGCAGTTTTTTGACCACGTCTTCACAATCTTTCCTCCTTTTTTTATTTGGCGTGCCTTCCATGCAATGCTTGCATTTTGTTTCGTCAGGTTTTCATTGATGTACACCTTTGTTCCCTTCAGTTTATTTCCTTGCTTGAGTATTTCTCCTTTGAATTTCATATTCGTGAAGGTTATTTTTACAGCTGTTATCATTTTTCTTTGGCAGGAGATGGCAGGAGTTGATGTTGTCAGGGTTCAGGACAATGTCCTTCGACTTCAGGTAGTCAATGACCTGTTGTACGATCGATTTTGTTTCTTCGTCACTCGCGTAGCTCCTGGGTTTTATCTTTAGGCCTGTGATGATGACATCTTTCTCTCTTTCCTTTTGTTCCAGCTGTTCAACCCTGGCGTTCAACAATTTTATCTCTTCAGCATTTCTTTCATTCTTTTCTTTCAGTACCTTTGCTTCGCTTTGTAGTTTTTCCAGTGAGTTTTCCAGCGTCTTTTCCAACGACTTTATCTCGGCAGATAGGTTTTGTAGACCCTCGCGTATCATCTCCTTGACCTCTTCCAAACCCGAATTGGGTTCTGAAGGGCCTCCCTGCGGTTTTTTCACCATTTTCCTTCAGTCTTGGGCCCAGTTTTTCAGGCTGTTCAGCTGTAGCCAGCTGTAGCCAAGGTCGTGTTATCGGAGCAAATGAAAACACGTCTGCTCTCTCCAAAGACCAGAGAATTCTGGTCTGGTAGAACCAGGCTTTCAAAGGAAGTGTAATTGGCCTTTGGTTTAGGATAGATTAGGAGAGAGGAATGATAAATAGCTGCTACACCACCTCCACGGCCTATGTCTCGTGGCATATGAGTATTTAAATGACTGGGAGGAGTGGCTTAATTTAAACTAACATATTCATCTTGATACAGCCATGTTTCAGTTAAACAGAATAAATCAAAGTTATTTTCTGAGATAAGGTCATTTACTAGTAGAGATTTGGATCTCAGTGATCTAATATTTAATAGAGCACATCTAATGCTTTTATGTTTTGGTGTTTCTAGATTTGAGATTTTAATTTTTTTCAGATTTTTATAATTGATAGCTCTTTTATTTTGATTTTATGTTAAAATCATTGTGAAATATGGGTCGGGGGACAGACACCGTCTCCATAAAATAATGTTCATCACCATCACAACAGTTGTCATGGCGATGAACACAGCTATCATAATAGCAATGGGAGGGAAACTGTCCTAAGGCAAGCGCAGAGGGGCGTGGAGGACTCCGCCTCTGTAACATGGTCTCATTCATGAGATGTCATAAATGTGCCATGTTTTCTGATAGTAGAGATGCTCCCTCCAAAGTAGGGTGGATTCCATCTCTTCCTATCAGGTTCGGTTTTCCCCAGAAGGATCTCCAATTATCAATGAAGCCCACCTCGTTTTCTGGACACCACCTCGATAGCCAGCGGTTAAATGATGACATGCGGCTATACATGTCATCACTGGTCAGATTTGGTAAGGGACCAGAGAAAATTACGGAGTCCGACATTGTTTTAGCATAAGCACAAACTGATTCAATGTTCACTTTGGTTGCTTCCGACTGACGACGTCGGGAGTCATTAGTGCCGACATGGAGGACTATCCTATCAAACTTACGGTTACTCTTTGCCAGCAACTTTAGATTTGATTCTATGTCGCCCGCTCTGGCCCCTGGGATGCACCTCACGATGCCCGCTGACTTCGCTAGCTTCACGTTTCTCACTATGGAGTCGCCAGTTATCAGAGTTTGTTCCCCGGTGAGTGTGTTGTCCTCACGGAGGGGGGAGAACCTGTTTGAGACGTGAACATGGTGGTGTCCCGAGCGGCTTTTTGACCTTCGACTATGCTTACCACGGACAGTAACCCAGTCATTGCTGGCCGGGGGGGAGGCTAAGCTAGAGCTAGCACGGTCCGCACCGGCTAGGTCCTGCTTGCTAGCTTCGGTTTTGGTATCAGGGGTGCGGAACCGCTTCTCCAGATTGTTGATCCTCGCCTCTATATCTAACAGTACGCTACACTTTATGCAACTACCATTGTCCCTAAAGGAGGAGGAGGAGTAACTAAACATCTGACACACCGGGCAGAAGAGCGGAGGGGAGGAGAGAGAAGCCATAGGTGCTAAATTTAAGCTAAGCTAAGCTAAGCTAAGGACAAAAGGAAGTTTAAAGGAGATTGTACTGCCTATGAGAGGCGAGATTGCTTTTTACTTAACCTTCGTACGTTTAACTGTACGGTAAAAAATTAAAACAAGTGTTTTCAAGGCTAAAATATCAATGACAACAAGTTTGATTAGAGTTAGCAGAACACAGTAGTAGAGCGCTGCAAGCAGCGGTAGAGCGTAAACAGGAAATGATCGATACGTCAGCACGTCACCAGCACGTCACCAGCACGTCACCAGCACGTCACCCATGTAGTGTCAACAACAAAAATGAGTCATGTCAGTCATTATGGGTAAAAGCGGCCTGGGTTGAATCCTGCACTAAATCATCTCCACACATCAAATATAACCACTCACATGATTTCATTCAGAGTTTAGATTTGACTGAAACAGACTTAGGAGCTCTATGATAAATATGTCATTTATTTTTCCGTAATACTATATTTTATATTTAGATGTTGATGGGATTATTTCTGTGCTGATTCAGAGGTTGGATAGAGAGCTGCTGGTGTTTATCTATTTGAATACTATATTATATACTATAATACAGTATCTCCCAAGCTTCATATACCTCAGTGTGCTGTAAGTTCCCTGGTTTCAGGTTTGTTTGGTACATCCAGTCCATGCTCATCCTGGACCAGTGCACGAGCACATGTTGGACTAATCCAGTTAAAGTGTCCTTCACGCTACCTCCAACTTATCAGCAGACCTTCTGACTCCACAATGTTGTAAACCTTCTCAATATCAAAGAATTTGGGGCTGATGTGTTTTCCTCATTAAGGTTTAATTCAACATGTCACCATGGTTACCGCTACACAATGATGGTGAAAACAGGTACAGAGAAACCTGTGACAGAATAACACAACGTTAAATATTGACACGAGCCATGAACACAACCAACACAAGCATTTGATAAAACCCAAGTACTAAAGGAACTAAGTAAGAACGTGACAGATAATACTGAACACTTTTGGAAAGTCTTAATAAAATATATTTTCACATGTGACTCATTAAATATGCCATTCTGCTGTTAGGTTTTGGAACATAAATCCCCAGATTGTTGGATGACCGAAGACTTAGTGAGGCCACATGGTGGACAAACGGACCCAGAGCAGCACCAGAACCACGTGTTGCTCCTCACTTTGAAGGCGGAGCTCTGAGGGTGTTTAGTGTTGACAGATGGATGAGATGAAGCTAAGCTCTGCTCCTAGAATCACTCACACATAGATGGATGGATGTGGATGGATGTCTGTGGAACATGAAGGCTGTTAGTGAAACAACTGTGTGAATCCTGTCCAGCACACACAACCCCAGGCTACACAACTACACAACACTATCTCTGGAACAATACAAAGCATTCTTCTCATTCACCACTAAAAGCTAGAACATCTTCTAAATGAGCTCTGCTAAGGTATTTACTCACCTAATGAACTTTACACTGAAGCTGCTAATGGGTCATTCCACATCATCAACACATTTTCAGGACGTCTCACACACTTTGGTCTCAGAAAGTAGTTTTATATCCCAACTAGTAAAGCACAGAGAGCGCAGACCTCCACCAAGTGATTTATTAAAGCACATTTTATTGAAATGATACACTATGGTTTTTTTAGTCAATGCAGCTCCAGAAGGTGATAAGATTTGATAAGATTACTACCAACAGTGAGGTAGTTTTGATTAGTGGAGGTGACTGGAACTCAGTATTAAATCAGGCTCAGGATTCAACCAGCAAAAACAATATATAAGTTATAAATCAAAAGAGCTTAAACATGAATAAAGGAGGCAGATCTGTGTGACGTGTGGAGAGTTCTCCACCCTCTAGAAAGAGACTAACTCATTATTCAGCAGCTCATAAGCTCCACTCTCAGATTGACTTTTTCCTGATCAATACTATTGATGGACATTGGTATAGCAGACATCTCAGATCACAATGCTGTTCATCTAACCATCCATCTAAGTCATCTAATAAGGAAAACAACATGGAGGATGAACATCAGCATTCTCAACAATGAAAAGGTTCTGCAGGAAATAAAAAAAACATATTCAAGAATGTATCTCTGATAACAAGGATGACCAAATAGAATCAATAACTATATGGGACACTTTAAAAGCTGTGATGAGAGGCAGATTAATATCAACAACAGCACATATGCATAAAATGAAAAGATGAAATTAGAAGAACAATTGAGAAATAAAACTCAGCTAAAAGTCAATCGTTGGCTAAATGTATCAAGGATATAAGAAATCAACTGTCAGACTTTACAAAAGAAGAGATTGAAAAGAAAATGAGGTTTACAAAACAAACCTTTTATAATTCAGGCCCGAAGGCGACAAAAATATTGGCAAGACTAATAATAAATGAAATGAACACAATCAGGGACCTTTTTACTGGAGAATTAAACTATGATCCAGTAAAAATATAAGACTTTTTAACTTATTATAAAACCTTATATGATCATTCAAAACAAAATAGAAGATGATTTAACTAGACTTCCCCTCCATGGGAACTATTCAGAACGAGACGTTAACTAGACCCTTAATCATAAATAATAACTCTGCTTCATTTGATCTACTTTACTTTCTCCTTCTCTAATAACTTACAGGAGATGCTGAACATTTCAGACTGTATTTGGATTTATTTTGGTAGGTCCATAATTCAGCTTTCATAACTGAAGTTACAGAAATGATGATTCCATTGGTACATTTGTTTTCACTCCTTATTTGTGAAGCGAAACTCAAGACATTCTATATATTTAATTCTTTTTTTGTTTTTTTTTGGCTCCCAATCTTTGTTTAAAAATAAACAAAAATGGGTTCACATCGTTAAAAAAATATTTCTAGTTTCATAATGGCATCTCTCGACCCCCTCCCAGTGTCTCACAAACCCAAATAGGGTCCCAACCCTAAGGTTGAGAAGCCCTTTAATAGCCAAGCATTAAAAAGAACCAAAGTGATTACACATGTGTACTTTTAGAATGAAATCAATGCTAACATCCTTTAATGTTTTCACACAGCTTTGCTAACATGTAGCTTTACGTCTGAATGAATCTGTTTCTGTAATGTAACGATGCTAGCTACTGCTTTAGTTCTCTCACATCTTATCTATTCTTTTTATTCTCAATCGCTGGTTCCTTTTGCCTTAGTTAGCTTCATGTAAAGAATGAGTGAGAGGGAATTAATAATGACGTGTAGCAGTAGCTACAGAGCTGATGGAAATCTGATGCTGATTCACAGGAACATCCACAGGATGAGCTTTAAAGAACTGAGCTCATTAAATCATGTACATTTCTGCTTTCACGTTAAGTTTCCCTCATTAAATAGATAGGGTGGCGTAGCTAGCTAAAGCTAAAGCATTAGCTGTGTCCTTATGTACATAAACATGTTCTGTTCAATTATTTGATCAACACACTGTGTTTAAGATAAATATTATCTTTAAATGAATGCATATCTCCAGTGTGATGGTGTTTAATCAATGCTAACGTTAGCCTCAGAAGATCAATAGAGACGATCCAAGCCTGGGTGACAGTGTGAATAAGAATAAGTGAATAAATCTCAACGTGCTGCATGAATTACTGAAGCCAATTTCAAATGGTCCTCGTGTGCTTTAAAGAGGTTCATCAGCATTCAGTGTAGCACACAGCGCTAACACTGTGCTAACCAGGTGCTAACACTGTGCTAACATGGCGCTAACACTGTGCTAACCAGGTGCAACCACGGCACTAACCAGGTGCTAACATGGCACTAACACACTGCTAACCAGGTTCTAACATGGTGCTAACACAGTGCTAACCAGGTGGTAACACAGCGCTAACCAGGTGCTAACATGGTGCTAACACAGCGCTAACCAGGTTCTAACATGGTGCTAACACAGTGCTAATCAGGTGCAAACACGGTGGTAACACAGCGCTAACCAGGTGCTAACACGGTGCTAACACAGCGCTAACCAGGCTACTGAGACATTAGCTTAAAGTGAAATCACGTAGGAGTCAGACTCATTAAAGTGATGATGATGAACATGAAACACTTTCCTAAAGATTCATCATTGGATGTTTTATGGCCACTTTAGATTCAGAAGAAGAAGAAGAAGTAATTTGTCCCTGGGATAAATAAAGTTCTTCTGTTTCTTTCTTTAACATTCTTGTTCTTTAAATGTTACATTGGGGATGTTTACTAATATAGAGTGATCATACCGTACATCTTTTACGCTGGATTTTATGAATATATGAAAATGTCCAGATTTCCCAGGGACCCTGAACGCATCTAGGAGAACATGTTAATTCAAAAGACCATAAATCTGCTAATATTTTTTCTATCTGAGAAATTCCACTTTGTTTTGACTAAATGGTCACATGCAGCAGAGAGACGAGAAAGACTGAAAGACCTGTGGATTTATTAAAAATATCAGCGTAAAACCCTCCTGGATGATAAAACCTCCATGGAGGCTCAGATAAACTTATCCTATAGGAAGTTAAGTTATTTATTAAAGTGTATATTTAATGTTATATAAGCCTAGGGTTTACATCACATTAAATAATCATAGTTTTAGTTTCTAAGAGGAAATGTTTCTCATTGTTTTAATGATTGAGAGTTTTTAAGAAGATTTTTATGAGATTTTTCAAGGACAGATTGTTGGAATCATAATAAAGGTTCAGTCACCACTGATTTCAGATTGTTTTTAAGTCTTTGTTTTAAAGAAATAAATACATTTTTAAACCTTATGGACAAAAACAAATAAATGACCTTTTTAAAGTGCTAGTTTTCCTGTGCTTACAACCATTATAGTATGAAGTAGCTTCCACTGTGTGTGTTAGCATTAGCGTAGCCTCTTCTCAGTACAGTTACTGTTCCATCTGTAACTCACCACCATCTGAGCTCATGTTTAAATATAGATTTGATTGGACTGAAAACATGTTTTTTCTTTGGCTTCAAGTTGTTTGGAATGATTTCTAAAAGTTCTGGTTAGCTTAGTAAGAACTTTGGTACATGTGCTAATTGGCCTGTCAAAGCTCTGGCTCCACATTTCTATTTCCAAAAGTACATTTCAATGAATGATTTATCAGTGATCGCTGATGATTAGCATTAGCATTAGCATGTCTGATTGTTATCAAACACCAACACACCATCTGCACTAGCGCTCCGTCCACATGTAAAAGGCCTTCACAACATGACAAACTCACATTATCAGTGTGTGTGTGTGTGTGTGTATAAATCTGCCACACAGGAAGTGTCTGTGGAGCTAGTTTCATATTTATCATGTGTCAAAGCTTTTTAAATAAAGCTGTGCAGTAATCACAGCCTGTTCTAAGCAGGCATTTATCAGGACACACGCAATGTGAAATAGTTATTGTTTCAGTTTCACTCAAACAAAACATATTCAAACATAAATCACAATTTAAAAACATATAACAACACTAAAACAGGACGAAGCAAAAATTCATATATGGCCAAAATAAGTCATTACATTCACTTTGTAAATAATACACACTTAACGTCTCTGTGACTGCACACGATGCAAAGTGTAGAAACACTTCAGTATTTAATAATTCATGTTTCTATCAGTGAGTAAATCAAGCAGACACAGCTTCTGTTTAATTATAGCTTCATTTATTCTATGACCAAACTATGTATGTACGCCAGCTGAACATTGTGTTTCAACCCAAACATGGAACATCATAGGATCACATCAGACTCAGAGAGGACGTTTAAACGTGTGTGTAGTGATTTAACTTGTGTTAAAGCTACTGCTAACCTCTCCTTTAAAGACGTAACATGTGACATGCTAATGACTGATGACATTCTCCTGTCCAATCAAATGTAGACGTTTAATGACAGTCCACCCTCAGGCCATCAGCTCGTCTTTATCTTTATCTACACACATCGTACGTCACAAAGATCAAGATCAAGTCAGTCGTCATCATCAAGTTGAAGTTTAGATAAAGACATGTTTCTCTACAGGGAGTTTAAAGTTCTTTAGACTCTGAACATCACATCAATCAGCCTCAAACAACAGGAACATCAACCATGAGAAGAGAGGAAATCACTTTAAGTGCTTTTTAAAATCCTATTTCACCACCTTTTTTACCACTTTGAACCCATTTTATTAGTGATTAAAACCAGGATTTCCATATTTAAGATGACTATAATAATAATAAACGTTCATGGATGAATATTTTTCAGGTAAATAAATAAATGTGGTTATCACAGATTCATAGAACAATAGACCATCATGGCCCATTTTTGCTTATTTTTACCCTTTTTCTGTAACTGCACCAAACTCACCATATTTTAACCCTTTTTTTAATCACTTGTTATTGCCAAACTTTTGCTCCTTTTAATGCATTTTTGCTACATTACTCACATTTCTGATACTTCTCCATTAAATTTAAATGCCTTTCCTGCACACATTTTCCACTTTTAAGAAATTTTGGGCACTTATAAACCTTTTGCACCACTTTTCAACATAATGTCACATATGTTGACCCATCATTGTCGTAGTTTTAATCCTCTTTTCATTGTATTTCATGCTTATTTATGCCAATTTAACCACATTCTTGATTATTTGTCAGTCTAAACTAATTGTTCTATCATTGACACTTTGAACCTTTTTTTTACCACTTTTCCATCCATTTTTGCCCACTCTAACTTGCAACTTTTAACCAATTTCTGTGGTTTTCAAAATCCCATTTCCAGAGCTGCCAAGCCTCACCCTTTGAGTGTTACAGTCACGCAATTTGACTCATTCTCACACCACACGACATTTCTCACGCTTATACTTCACTATTCAATGCTCTTTTTATTTTTTCATGATAATAAACTTTGGTCCTCATGACTTGCCGTAGTTCGAGTAACTGACCGAGATAATCAATCCCAGACCAATCCATGTCTCCTTGTGCCTAAATCTAACCAACCACTGAAGGCATCACACAATAATAAACCAATCAGAAGCAACGTAAGGCGGGTCTTTACGAGCTGGTCTCTAATGACATCTCACACAACACGCACCGACTCATCAACATGTTTTCAGAAAGAAAGTGTTTCTAGACATCAGAGCCGTCTGAAATGGTATGTAACTACCCATTTATGTTCACTGTTTATATTGGTGTGTGTGTGTGTGTGTGTTAAAGTGTTAGTTTACTCGTCTAAAAAACTAACATTTTGTGTGTGTGTGTGTGTGTGTGTCTCTCTGTCACTTACATGTGTAAAAGCGTGTGTGATCTGATGATATTATATCATTAAGGATTACAACATAACGATGATCTTCCAAATCACAGAGATCGTAGAACCGTCTGTAGTTCACATTTGAACCCTCGAGGAGCTCCAAACAGCGCAGCTACTCACATCGCCATCTTCCCAGAAGTCCCGTCTCTACCTTGTTTAAAGCCAAAATAGTTCTAAATGTGACTTTTGGAGTTTGTTTTTTTGAGCAAAATTAGTGATGTCACTGACGATCGACGCTGAGGCAAACTCTCCGTTCAGGTCTGGTGCTTCAGCCATGGTGTGTGTGTTGTCTAGTGTTTGTGACGGTGTGTGTGTCTGTGTGAGTCACAACTTTAGCTTGTTAAATGTGAGGATCCGTCACATTTCTATTAGTGACTGTGCTAACTTTATTTAATGTTGCACTGCTGTGTAAATATGCTAAAAACAGTTGAATTTATCTAATATATAATCTGTTAGCAGTTCTAAATGTTTGTTACATAGACATTATAGGACACAAACAGAGGCTAAGGTTGAGAGTATGTCCTGTGCTGTTTCATAGAGAGGCTATACATTAAAAGCTTTAAATAACTGAAATAATAGGCTGTAAAAGCCTCAGCTGAATGTTAAACTTATCATAAAAAAGTTAGAGAAGAAGTTTCTTTTTCTTTTGCTGAGTCAGCAGATGAAGATATCACTACAGTCAGCAGTTCCCAACACGTTCTCCTTTAAAATACCGATAAACTAAATACACTACTGTGTTTTTCCAACCACTCATTTCAGAGGTGTTGTTTATACGCTACAAAGTTCAAAGTTCAAAGTTTTAATTCTGCTCATAATGAGATAAAAACCTTTATTACCAGTGATCAGACGATAAACACCTGAGGTTTATTCCATAAAGCAGATTATGTTCAAACTCTGAGTATGTTTAGGCTTAAATGAGGGAAATTCTGATGTTCTTTCACCTTTAGAAAGAACATCAGAATTACATATCTGACAGTTACTGCATTTGATAGAGAAACCACACCATTTCTATTGTATTTCACTCCATAACAAAAAGTCATTACAGTTTCAGTTGTTCATCAGCTATGTTTATACAAATTCTTTAGTTTATTAGAGCTGTAAAATATGTCCAAGTAGACCTGGTATAAATATTATAATATTATGTGAAATAGATTTTTAATTAGCTTTCGCACATAAGCATATTAGTACTTTATAATCAACTTACAAAATAAGTCAACTCACCTCTGCTCAGTTGCATCTGCAACAGGTCCTGGGTGGCTGGAGCAGGGACACCTGACAGAACCCCATATTGACGGGGATCGTCCGTGGCAACCCTCCCACAGCAGACAACCTTTTCCTAAGGATTGCACTCTGGAGGTCTGGGATGTAGCCAGTCTTTGTCTTCTTTTACTGTGTAGAGGCTCCACTTCTTGGATTTTTTATTAAACAACCTGCAATATCTGGAAAAACAGAAAGTATAACAATCTTAGGAATACATCTAAATAACCTAACCGTGAACAATAGGATGAGTTTTCAATGATGTTATTAACAACCTTCACCTTGACCATGTATTTTGTCATTACATAACCACACCTCAAAAATGTAAACAACTTTGGTGCATTTATTTATCAGATCTGTCTCCACTTATGGCCAAATGTCATTAAATTCATCAGCTCCAACCTCAACGTTTAGGTCCTGGGACGGCATACTGAATACACAGGCAAAGAACAATAATTGAGGGATATTATGACATGTTACTGTGATGCAAGTAAAGCAGCGTGCATTTTTTTTAAATAAATGGAAAAAAATTATAATTATAATTACTATACCTTGAATCCAATTGCTGAAGAGCTGTCTCTTCGTGACCACTAATGTCTAACTCCTGGACTCCAGCAACGGAGAAATGATCATCTCTGTGAAAATGACAGAATTACAGAAAGTAATCAGCATATGTTAAACTTGATATGAAATGCATTATTTTTTAATGCAGCAGAATGCCTGCAGGAAATAAAACGAGTTCAAAGGAGAGCCTGGAAGACAATCAAGGGCTCTCTCATCTGGATGACACAGAGTACAACATAAGATCCCCCCTCCCCCCCCTTGCCTTACGTACAGATCTCCCCCAACCCCCCACCCCCCCACACACACACACACCACACACTATCGGCATATACATTTAGTAATAGCGTAACAAACGACAAGTTAGGAAGAATGTTCGATAGCATGGTAATACAACACATGTTCATATCAGCCTAAAGTTACACGCACCTCTCAGACAGTGACTCGGGAGCAACAGTTGACACAGCGGGGTTAGGTAGTCTCACAAGTGAGTCCTTCCACGGCGTTGAAGTCGACGGAGCACAGTTATAGCTAAAAAGAATCACAAATATCCTACATTACAGCTGTTGAGCGCCCTGCTGAAAGCAAACACAACACACACGCTCAAACACACACACATGTATACTGCACACACTGTAGCTGCTAAACTAGCTCGCACTAACAGAGAATCAACAGTAGCATCGGGCTAATCCAACAACAGAAATACTTTGCGACATGTAGCGCTAACGTTAACATCTGGCTAATATGACAAATAGCTTGAATTGCTTCCACTATTTTAAAAGATAACACAATCACCCAGGCAACAAAACAACCTTACCTGTCCAAAAGTAATTCAGCAACCATAGCATCAGTTTTCAGGCCCTTGTCCTCCTTCAATTGTCGCCATCGTTCAAAAGATGTTCCGATACAGATTTTTGTCTTTCCTCTCGCTAAATCCAAAGACCTCTTTTTTGCAGCTTTTTCTAAAAACGTCTTTCTTTTCTTGCCCTTCTTAGCAGGGCAAGACGTTACCAGTAAACGTGGAATAGCTACTTTCTCCGCCATTCTGTTGTCTACTTCCGGGCTTCCTCTAACCATGGTGACGCGCTTTGCAATGTACGCTCGTGCACGCACGGGGCCGTGAACGAGCAGGAAGACCAGGAGACGTGATTGGTTGAAAAAAAACGAACCATGAAAATCCCATTGGTCGCAGTTATTGCAGATTTACAGACGCTACAGTTGACAGATTTTCTTCGTTCCTTTTTCAGAATACATAAGATCTTCACATCTGTCCGGACATAATGAACATTTCTACCAAAAACTTGAAAAGTGTATCTGGAGATAGTTACCAACCCTACCTTTAAATTGACAATCACAACATTATTAATGATAAAACTATAGGCAAGACACATTTAAAACAGTTTCCCACTTAATAAAATCCCATCAAAGGTAAATGAACTGTAATCACAAAACAATGTCTATACTTATGAATCAACACTTCTGCTTGTTTATCAACAGTATCTAACTTTCCAGAGCAAAAGTAAAAAGCAAATTATATTTTAAATCACTTGTCTCAACAAACTACAGATCAAATAAAATAAAGCAACAAATAATTAAAATCATGTAACAATCACAAAGCTAAAGAGTAAACTGTGATGTTACACTGAGCGTTACGTCATGTCTCTGAACTATTTTACAACAATAACCACATTGTACAACGTGACTTTCTTACTTACTGTAAACCGTTCAGCGCCGCGTTTCGACGACCCATGAAAAGCTCATCGTTGTCGGACCACCATGTGGTTGCTGGTGTCCTCATCAGTCCCTTTGGAAAACAAAACTCATGTTTAGTATAGTTATGTGGCTATAGGCATGCTTCTATATCATTATCACAGCAGGACACACGAGTGTTACAGAAACACACATAATTAATATATGTTTCCTACAGATCCTGGTCGGAAAATATGCTTGATGACTAACCATAATATCATTTAAAAAGACCCAAAAACTAAATAAATAAATAAATAAAATGACCCAAGTTGTAGTAGGTAGAGCCCACTGCAGATGAGCTTTGTCCCCAGCTAGTCTGCAGCTAACTACTAGCAAACACCTAACTACTAGCAAACAGCTAACTCTAGCAAACAGCTAACTATTAGCAAGCAGCTAACTACTAGCAAACAGCTAACTACTAGCAAACAGCTAACTACTGGAAAACAGCTAGCTACTAGCAAACAGCTAACTACTAGCAAGCAGCTAACTCTAGCTAGCAGATAACTCTAGCAAGCAGCTAACTCTAGCAAACAGCTAACTACTGGAAAACAGCTAACTCTAGCAAACAGCAAACTACTAGCAAACAGCTAACTCTAGCAAACAGCTAACTATTAGCAAACAGCTAGCTACTAGCTAGCAGCTAACTCTAGCTAGCAGATAACTCTAGCTAGCAGCAACATGTTATGAAGCGTCTGACAAATCCCCTTAACACAGTCAAGGTTGCCTCAATGAATCCATGGGTGTCAGGATTACTCTTTAACCACATAACGTACAAAAACAGCAGAAACTTACATTTATATCTCTGTCCGTCCAGCTGCTAGCTTGGACCGGCTTCCTCCATCTCCGCCTTGAATTGACGCTCGCGAGTCGCAATGCATCATGGGGCGGTTGAGTGCGTGTGTCGTGTGCTCCTCATGTACACTTAAAAAATGTCCTGAAGTAATGTACATGCAGGTATTCCTGAAGTCTGTGCAAACAGGTCAAAAAGGACACACTTTACACACCATACTGAGTGTGAATAGTGCGTAACTTCAGACACAGCCATAGTGTACGTCCGGTTATTTCTGACGGCCATATTCTGTGCACACTATTGAAGTGGGACCACTACGCACTAAATATGAATGGGAATAGTGCGTAGTGCACCATTTGGGACACAGCCACTGTGTCCATGTGCTAAAGAGAACACAATCAGCTGCACATATTTAAACTTATTTATACAGAAGTGTTTTAATGTATTGAACATTCTCTCCCTCTGTGCTGCTCTGTGTGTGCTGTTCAATCCAAAACCCTCCAAAGCTCCTCATGAGCCATATTTCAACAAGTTTTTCTTTAAAATGAAGTAATAAAATGATTTTGTGTGAATTAAAGGACAAAGTACAGCATGAGTCATTGAAGTTTTACTGTTTTATAAAACACTGTGTGAGCGTGAGCAGAGGAAACGATTCCCTTAAGTGCAAATGTCTCTTAGTGATGGTGGAGTTGATGCAGCGTAACACTTTACTGGATTATTTCCCTCTCAATCACTACGTTCCATTTTAGGAAATATTTCACAATTAATGGGACTTTTCTCCTCAAATATTTACTTTAAACACTGTGAAAATGTTCACTTTAGATAAGATTCTGTGTGTGTGTGTGTGCGTGTGCGTGTGTGTGTGTGTGTGTGTGTGTGTGTGTGTGTGCTGTCACCCTTAGAGTCCAGATAATCGATCACTTCTGAACAAACCTAACGTGGTGTAATTGTTTAGTTTGGTCTTTATTTAAAGGGACAAATGCAGAGACATTAAGATCATAAAAGACAAAGATGTTCTACACCAGAGTAGAGCTAAACAGCTAGTTTCCATCTGTAGTCCCTGGTTACCTGTATAGAACATACAGTAACATGCAATAGATTACAATGAAAAAATGTACAAGAACAATGAATTAGGAACACTGAGAATATAAGCTCTCACTGACACTGACACAGACATGAACAGCATCACACCTGTACATTACATCCACACCTCTCATTTACAGCAACACACCAGTGGTTTATTCTATGAAGCAGGTTATGTTCAAACTCTGAGTATGTTCAGGCTTAAATGATGAAACTCTGAGTATCTCATTCCTAAAAGCAAGGTATGTTCTTCTCTGAGTATGTTACCATGGCAACATTGTCCATGAAGTAATCAAAGAAACCCTGGGTTTCTACCTGGCTCCGCCCACCTGAACACCGTTTCTGAACACTTTAATAAACCTTAACACTTTTCTCTGAAACACATTAGTAACATCACACACCACAGACGTGTTCACATCATTACTAATGTTGTGTTGATTTATGTTTTTTTTTTTTTTTTGTGATAACAGTAGTTTTCTTTCTAACATTGTAGATGTAGATCATTAAGTTATAGACACTGAGAGGTTGATCTACATTAAAACATCTACTGACGTCTGTAGTAAAGTTCACTGGATACAAACCTGTAGATAATATAAAGGAGGAGATGATCATTTAAATTAATACACTTTTAAGGCTTGATTGTTGTTTTATATTGTTATACAGTTAAATCTGCTGCTTTGAAGTTATGATGGTGCAGTGAATTGTGACGCTGCGCTTAGAAGTGACGGGACGTGGGTTCGTGTCCCGCTTCAGTGTTTTTTTATGACATTTTTTCGGACATTGAGATGACTCTGGTGACAATATTACATTAAAAATCAATAAAAATGATGTGATATGAAGCAGCAGTCACTGTGTTTATATCCAGTGTAACAGGAGGACTCTCTATGCAGACATCCTATGATGCTGACACGTCTCCTCAGACACATTTTATTCATATTATTCACCACTCGTCACGTCACTGAAGCAATAAAGTGATGAAGTGATCATAAAGTGTGACTAATTACGGGTGATTTAAGCCACTATAGTCACTGAAGACTGAACACACCTTTAGAACAGGATCATATTCATCAAACAACGGCTTATTTCACCATCAGGGTGAATAAATCACTATCTTCCGTTTGGTTGTCATGGCAGTTTGAGTATTCTTTGATACTCTACTTTTTAGAGTCCGCAAACTTATATTTACACCGTGTAAACTTGACATCAGGTCGACAATCACATCGTATGAGTGACCCTCCGTGAAATACCACACACAATGACTGAATATACTATCTTCCTCCGTCTGCTCCGCGTTGTTTAAAAACTCCAGTGATCGTCCACAAAAAGTGCAAAAGCGGTGTAACCTTACAGCTTGCTGTACCTACTTCCGGTATCTCGGAGCAGAAACGTACATTGATGATGGCTTTTTATCGCGCGTGTACGTAAGTAACCCAAGGTTTACATACTCAGGGTTGATTGACACACTTCATACCAGCTGTAATGGAATCAGATACACAGAGTTTCCCATCGCGGGGTATGTTGACCCAGAGTTTATGGATAGACTCAGAGTTTGTTTACCCGCCTTTATGGAATACCCCTCTGGACAAATACATTCTCTCATTCTGTCATTATTTATAAACTAACCACAAGTTCAATACAGTATATTTTATAAAATACACGTTTATCTCGTTCATGAATATATACACATTACTGGTAAGTTGTCATGTGGTTGAAACATAGTGTCCACCTCAGTGTCCGTGTGAGCAGCTTTGATTGATCCACAGACACGTTTTTAAGTTAAAATCAGTAGCAGTAATAGTGGATGTAGTGTTATTGATACAGACACATTGGGTCCAACCAGACAGATAAGAATGAACCCAAGCCAGAGTGTTTGTCCACAGTTTAAATTGAGTTCATTTTAAAAGTAACGTTGGGTGACTGACGGTATCCAATGCCTTGTGAAGGTCTAAGAATATTGCTCCTCCTACTCCTCCATGATCAAGATTTAGTTTTATTGTTTCTGTGAGAAGATAACATGCTGTTTGCCTGAAACCCAAACTGCATTTGATGTAAAAGTCCTTCATCCTCCAGATGTTGTGTGAGTTGCTCAATGACCACTTTTTCTATTGCTTTTGATATAACGGTGAGAATGCTAATTGGTCTGTAGTTGTTGATATCTTGTTTATTTCCTGCTTTATGGATTAGAATGATAATGTCTGTTTTTAATGTGGTAGAGAAGGTGTTTTCACTTACTGATTGATTTATCAGTGTTGTTATTGGAGCAGTGAGAGTATCTTTATAATTTTTAGGAATAGTGTCCAACCCATGCATATCCCTAGAAATGATAATGTGGAGATGATTTTGTTTCATTTGTTAATTCTAAACCTAGTCCATCCTGAGTAAATGACTGCATGATTATTGTTAGTGGGTCCACATTCAAGCCAGAGTACTTTACGTGAAAATCCATCAATGCTTCCTGATATAGCTAAAACAAATGGTTTCAGTTTATCGTACCCATCAGCATGCCACATGTAATTAGGTCCATTGAGTGGTACGTTCTTCTGATGAACCTCCTCCGTGTTCTCCTCCCACACCCCCGAGGGCTCAGAGTCATTACATCATCTCTCTTCACTCTGACATTGTACTTCTGTTGAAGTACCTGCCACATAGTCCTGTAGACAAACAGTTCCCCTGGTCCACAAAGTTCTTGCCTGATGGCGTTAGAGATGGCATCATGTGATCAATAATCCTTCCTGCGGTAAAAACCGGCCTCGTTAAGTTTACTTTTTAGAGTCCACAGACTTATATTTACACCGTGTAAACTTGACATCATGTCGACAATCACATCGTATGAGTGACCCTCCGTGAAATACCACACACAATGACTGAATATACTATCTTCCTCCGTCTGCTCCGCGTTGTTTAAAAACTCCAGTGATCGTCCACAAAAAGTGCAAAAGCGGTGTAACTTCCCTTGTTGGCTTCCACAAAACGGGCAAAACATTATACATTTAAGAAATGTGATCATAACTCACCATGTAAACATGCTTAGCAGTGACTTTACAGCCTTACAGCTTGCTGTACCTACTTCCGGTATCTCGGAGCAGAAACGCACAATTTCTGGCCCAAAAAAAGTGTTAAATTTGTGTAAAATGTGGTATGAACAGAAAGGTTTTATTCTCCTGAGTCCGAATATGTGCTCGACTTTTGGATATAGTCTGAAATGGGCCCGCTGGAGGCTCTGGAAGGTCGGTTTGCCAGAGTAACCTCCGTCAATCTGCATTGAAGACGAAGTATTTTATTTTGAAAATAATCCCCACCATTTCCGTTGTGATTTCACACAACACACGTACAACAGCAACACTTTTACAAATGGCAACAACACTTTTACAAATGACCACAACACTTTTACAAATAGCAACAACACTTTTACAAATGACCACAACACTTTTACAAATGACCACAACACTTTTACAAATGACCACAACACTTTTACAAATGGCAACAACACTTTTACAAATGACCACAACACTTTTACAAATAGCAACAACACTTTTACAAATGACCACAACACTTTTACAAATAGCAACAACACTTTTACAAATAGCAACAACACTTTTACAAATGACAACAACACTTTTACAAATAGCAACAACACTTTTACAAATGGCAACAACACTTTTACAAATGACAACAACACTTTTACAAATGACAACAACACTTTTACAAATGGCAACAACACTTTTACAAATGACAACAACACTTTTACAAATGACAACAACACTTTTACAAATAGCAACAACACTTTTACAAATGAAAACAACACTTTTACAAATGACAACAACACTTTTACAAATGACAACAACACTTTTACAAATGGCAACAACACTTTTACAAATGACAACAACACTTTTACAAATGACAACAACACTTTTACAAATGGCAACAACACTTTTACAAATGACAACAACACATTTACAAATGGCCACAACACTTTTACACTATTACTACTACTGTTACCAATACTACTACTGCTATTACTACTACTATTACTACTACTACTACTACTACTACTACTACTACTACTACTACTACTACTATTACTACTACTACTGTTACCAATACTACTACTGCTATTACTACTGTTACTACTACTACTACTACTGCTACTATTGCGACTACTAGTTCTTCGGCTGCCACGTCAAACCGTTTAATCACCTACAATCTAAGATATTTCACAAGCAACAAGTCAATGATTATTGTTTTTTAATGTTTTTTTGGAAGTTCACTTAGGTGAGCATTAATGTTGGAAAAGGTATTTTCATACTTTATCCTGGTATAAACATGGAGAGCTGAAAGTAGTGAAGCATTTAGATTTAATAGGCATTATCTCTCTCTCTTTCTTTATTTGCAGTCGGTCAATAACAACAAGGACTGTGCTATGATATGGGTTTAGGTTTAATGATATTTCTTCATCCAGCCTTATTCATTGAGGTTTTGTTGCCAACTTTTTAAGTCTATTTCTTGTGTTTCCGTGTTGCTTTTTGCCACATCTTTGTATCTAAGATCAGGTCTCCCTATTGCGTTTTCTTTGACAGAGCTGAGAATTCAACGATTGTCTTGGAACATTTTAAAAATGAAACTACTTTACAGTTTTAGAGCCTGTGTTCCTCCATCTTGAAATCACATGATTGATGATGTCACATGGCCCCACTGCCTGTGAACATCTCATTGTTTTCTATTGGAGTAAAACATTCAGCCTGATTTTTAGATCATTTAACAGCTTTTTAGATCATTTAACAGCTTTTTAGGTCAAAATGACAACTTGTGCTGCATTTGGTTGCTCTAAAATACAAGGAAAAGTTAAAGATGTTGATTAAAGATGTTGATTTGAACCTCTTTTGTTTGAAGGATGACACTTTGTTAGTGGAAATTTCATCAAATTGAGGAAACGCTACAAATATGTAGAAACATTTGCACACATTATGTTTTCAAAATCTCCAGAATTAATCTCAACCCAGCAGCAGTTATCATGCTCATACTGCAGCTGATAACCAACCAACCAACCAACCAACCAACTAACCAACCAACCAACCAACCAACCAAGGGACGGAGTGTGATTGGCTCAGAGGCTGCAGTACTCGCTCCAGTTCATGTCGTCTGTCTCTAGATTGTCCATTCACCGAGACAGGAAAGAGGAATATGATCAATCAGTGAGTCACAGATTAAGTTTGTGATCTAATCCACGTTTGTTCTCCTGTTTTACGAACAAAAATCAATAAAGAACTGAATTGTTAAGCAGAATCGGAATTGTAAAAATCATATAATTTCCCATTTCTAGGCCATACTATTTAAAAAACTTCCAGACGGGGGAAGGCAACGACATGCTTAAATAACACTAGAATACTTTTTCCGGTGAAAAACATAATGAAAATGCATAATATTGTATGAAAACATGTTGGTGATGGTTTTAGTCCATGTCATATGGAGCTGAAGTCCAGCATTTTCTAAGATTTGGCCCCAGATTTGACATTTTTGTCTCTTTCTTATGCATTCCATCCAAACCACCCGTTTAGGTAAAAAATAACGTATCAATGGAATATTCTGTCATATTGCCATTTCTGTCTGATTAGTCTCTTCAGTTGCGTTCAGTGTGAACACACCTTTAGAGTGATTGACGTCTGTAAACCATAGGTTGCAGTGTCTGAAATGTTGGCCATAGAAAGCTGATTACAGTAAGGCAGGTTTCTGACCTTCCTATGATTGTTTATGAATTTATTAATTGTTTATGAAGTTTTGTGAAAAAACATCTCATGTTCACATGTAGGTGGCGCTGTGTCTACAGTCAGTTATTGTTATTGGTATGTGTTAGTTGTCGTACAGTGATAATTTGTGTGAAGTTTCAGATCGATAAGATTTACTGTTTTAAGGGTTAAAATGGTGATCTTGACCAGAGTTGAAGGCTTGCCATGCCCACACTGTATGAGATATGGAAATTTGAGTTTTTAGTACCATTAACATACATCAAGGGTAGTGTCGCTTGCAAAAAGTGAGGAAACCCGACTCTCCAGAGATGCCACGCCAAAAAGAGCCTGAGGAGAACCAAGAGGCCAGTCAGCAATGTCTCCATCCAGGAGGTCAGTGTGGACATTGTGGAAGAGTACAAATACCTGGGAGTGGTGATTGACAATAAACTGGACTGGAGGAGGAACACTGACTCCCTCTACAGAAGGGGCCAAAGCCGTCTCTATTTTCTGAGACGGCTGAGGTCCTTCAACATCTTCAGGAAAATGCTGAGGATGTTTTATGAGTCAGTGGTGGTGAGTGCGATCCTCTACGCTGTTGTTTGCTGGGGGAGCAGACTGAGGGTCACAGACACCAACAGACTCAACAGACTCATCCACAAGGTCAGTGACGTTTTGGGGATTAAACTGGACTCTCTGACAGAGAGGAGGAGCCTGTCCAAGGATGAAGGCCATCTTGGTCAATAAGTCCCACCCACTCCATGATGTGCTGGTCAGTCACAGAAGCACCTTCAGCACCTTTAGGACCTTTAGAACCTTCAGCACCAGGCTGATCCAACCACGGTGCGTCACACAACGCCACAGGAAATTATTCCTGCCTGTGGAGATCAAACTGTATAATTCATCACTGTAACCTCACAGCTTGATTGTTGTAAATATCTGTATCATATCATTTTCTACTATTGTAATGTGTGTGTATCTGATCCCTATTTTTTAACAGTGTTTTACTTAATTATACAATTATTTAAAGTTTATTCTTTCTTTTATCTTTGTTAAATGTTTTATTCTTTTATTTGTGATTTTTTTTCTGTGGCTGTAACATAAGTAATTTCCATCTGGGATTAATAAAGGAATTCTGATTCTGAAAAAGCGGCATCTCCCACACCTGAGCACTCCAGGGAGCACAAACGCACACAGCCGCCACCTCATCCTGAGGGCCCCCGTGAGCACACACCCGCCCACGCCCAACGCCCTGGGTTTGGGTCCAGGGAACCCCCCCACCCGAGACCCCAGCAGATGGGCAGAGACCAAGGGGCAGCCAGCATCATCCTCGTGCGAACTAACGTATCTTATTCAGCAGCCAATCAGGAGTCAGCATTTTCCTCTGCTCTTGATGATGTCACAACTTGTCTTCTGCAGTCAATCAGGAGTCAGCATGTTTCTTTGCTGTTGATGATGTCACAGGTTCTCTCAAAATCAAAGAAAGCTCCTTTTTCATAGGTTCCTTTAATGTCACAGGATCCTTTCGAGTAGCCACTCATCATCACACCAATAACAACGAAAGAAGAAAAAGTTCATTACTTCAACAAGGAATTACAGGAACAAATTTTGAGACAAAATGGAGAGCACTCTCTTCAACCAAACACTTGATATGGAGTCATCTTCTGACAAACCCACCATGATTCAGCAACAGATGATTGAAGCCTATGATCAGTCCCAGACATTAAGGATGGAATTTAAGCAGATGGTTGCTGATTTGTCAATCAACTCTGACAACATGAAGATCCACCAAAAGGAAAAAATGATTTCCCAGTTGCGTCTTTTCATGTTGGATGAGGATCCCAGCATCCAGCACAATGCAGTTTTGGCTCTGGGCCGTCTGGTAGAACACAGTGAAGAGCTGGCTAGGATTGTGGTGAAGAAAGACATCCTGCATCAGTTGATCTGGTCTATTCCTTCACAGCCTCATCATTATAAGAAGGCTACAGTGTTTGTGCTGCATGCTGTGGCCAAACACTCCCCTGAGCTCTCCCAGGCTGTGGTTGACAGTGGTGGGTTGGATATTTTGGTCTCCTGTTTGGGAGCTGTTGACCCTGAGGTAAAAGAGGCTGCTGCCTGGGCCCTGGCCTACATCGCACAACAAAATACAATGCTTTCTCAGGCTGTGGTGGATGCAGGTGCAGCCTCTCTGCTGTTGTCCCTGCACACAAATGACCTGGATCGAGAGGAGGTCAACACTGGCACTATCGCACTCCTGAAACAGATGATCCGCAGCCCTGATGTCAAACTGAAAAGGCAGGTGCTGTTCACTCTCATTCAGATCAGTAAACACTCAGTAGAACTGGCTGAGATGGTGATCGCGGCGTACATTTTCCCAGATATCATGATCTGCCTCCAGGACCCGGATGAATATGTAAAGAAAGATGTCATCACCTTGATGTGGGAGGTGGTCAAACACAGTGCACAGTTATCTCAGGTGATTGTGAACTGTGATGGTTTAGTGGAGGTGGTGGACTACCTGGATAAAAGCCGTGGAAGCATGAGACTTCCCGGGATCATGATGCTGGGATACGTCGCTTCTCATAGTGAAAATCTCGCTATGGCCGTCATCCTCTCCAAGGGGTTGCAACAGCTGGCCATCTGTCTGTCCGAGGAGGATGAGGATCACATAAAGGAGGCCACCGTATGGTCCATTGGTCAGATTGGACATCACACACCAGAGCACGCCAACGCTGTAGCCACTGCAGGCCTACTGCCTAAATTACTGCAGTTTTACACGGGAGCAAGCAGTTTGGAGGACCTGCGGCTCAAAAGTAAGAAGGCTCTGAAGAACATCCTGCGGAAGTGCACTCACCTGCCCAGTTTAGAGCCTCTCCTCAGCAATGCTCCCAGCAACATCTTAAATCATGTGCTTGGCCAGTTCAGCAAGGTTATGCATCATGACAGTGAAGCTTGCCAAGAGTTTGTGATGAGTGGTGGGTTAAGTAAAATACAGGAGATGGATGCTGAGCCTGGTTCAGCTCAGAGGAAACTGATCAATTCCATAAAAAGCTGCATCCAAGAGGCTTCAGCCAACCGCCTCAGAACGGCCAAGACCCAACACACCCCGCTGCCTCCCCGAACACCCGCCACTAGAACCCCTGCTTGCACCCAACTTCCCAAACCTTTTCATGACCCAACACCCAACCCCCGGGGAGGGACCAGGAGAAGAGCCAAAACCCAACACACCCCGCTGCCGCCCCGAACACCCACTAAGAAGAACCCTGTTAGCACCCGCCCTCTCAAACCTATTCATGCCCCAACATCCAACCCCCAGGGAGGGCCGAGGGAGCCCCCCATTCGAGACTCCAGCAGAAGGACCAAGACCCAACACACCCCGCTGCCGCCCCGAACACCCGCTACGAGAACCCCTGCTTGCAGCCAACCTTCCAAACCTATCCTTGCCCCAACACCCAACCCCCGAAGAGGGCCCAGGGAGCCCTCCATCCAAGGCCCCAGCAGAAGGGCCAAGATCCACGCCCAGGGAAAAACCAGCGAGCACCCTCCAGTGGCCAGGTCCAGAGCCAGCAGACGCAAGACCCTAGGCCCAGAAGCAACTGATCCCAAGGCAGCACCGGTGGCAAGCTCCCTCACCGGCACCCACGAATCCTGGCCAATCACTCCAGAAGCAACTGATCCTGAGGTAGCATTGGTGGCAAACCCCCCCACCGGCACCCAAGAACCTCGTCCAATCACCCCAGAAGCAACTGATCTTGAGGCAACACTGGTGGCAAGCCCCTCTACCGGTACCCAAGAACCCTGGCCAATCACTCCAGAAGCAACTGACCCTGAGGCAGCATTGATGGCAAGCCCCCCCAACGGAACCCAAGACCCCCGTCCAATCACCCCAGATAGCACTAACCTAGGTTTAGAGTAATGAAAAAGAAAGATTTTTTTCGGTGCCTCGGAGAACTTGAAAGAGAGAACTGAAAGAGAGAACAGAATTTGAAATAATATGGATTATTCAGCCTATTGACACCAAACTTGTCAAAATTGTCTAAAAACTCTACTTGACAATAAAACTGATTTTGAATATTAAAACATACTGGTCCTTTGTGTAAACTTTCCAGCGTACAGTATTTTTAATTGGAAGAGTTGAAGAATTTCCATGCAGGACCTGAACATAACATTTATTGTCAGTGTGAGTGTGTGGGTGCGTGGCCCTTTAACTGCGAATGAATGCGCTGGTCGCTCGACCAGTGTGCAGAGTGAGGGAGTGTGTGTGACCTGAACAGAATAATTATAAGCTGTATGCCATTTTTGAGTGATTGGTCAAATAAACGTTGCAGCTTGTTGAATTAAACTGGAGTCCCATGTCATACTCAACGACTGCTGTGAAGCAACTACAAGACAGTTGAAGATGAAGCTGCAGAGGCAGACCACACTGGAACTACGTGAAGCCTCCATCAGCATGAGCGGAGCAAAGACATATTTCCTGACTGTGGCATTGCAAAACCTGCTGTTGCTTATAGCACAGGGTTTAAAGTTTTCCGCCCCTACGACGGTTTTCCGTCAACACATCACCCTTCTCTGCAACACAATGTGTGCTCTGCGGGTGATTCACAGTTCCGGAGTGTTCAGCTCAGCCACAGTTAATTGTTTCACGCTCCCGGACAGAGAAAAGATTGAGCAAATTTGGCCAAATACGCTCCAAAGCAGCTCCTCTTCCTCATCGTCAGTATAGGACGCCATGACTAAAAAGGTAAACAGTGCGCAAAGGATTGTGGGAACTGTAGGATTGTGGGGAAAGCGTCTGGGAAATGTAGGATTTTAAAGAAATTTCACAGGCAACCACTATGTGACGTTCCGCTCCAAGTCTGCTCGAGTATTTGAGGTCAGATGAGAGTCCGTTGAGCGCGGAGTCTGCCTGAGTATGTTTGAGCCTTAAGACAGAGGACTAAATAGTGGGTGCCTCATGTATGGAGCTTTTGAAGAGGATAATGAGAAAAGAAAGACAGAGGGAAGAGTGAAAGGAGCGGCCGGGAAGAAGCTGGTGGAGTAATTTCAATTCAATTCAACTTTATTTGTATAGCGCAATTTACAACAAAGTCATCTCAACGCTCTTATCAAAATATACATTATATAAAAAAAGTAAAAACCCAACAAGATCCACATTAACAAGTATTTAGTGACAGTGGGAAGAAACAACTCCCTTTTAACAGGAAGAAATCTCCGTTAGAACCAGGTTCAGAGGTGGCAGCCATCTGCGTGGACTGGTTGAGGTTAGTGGACAGAAGGACCAACAGAACAGGATAGAGAGATAGAACATCAGAGTGTCTCAGACTAGTTGAGCCGTGAACCACAGATCAGGAACTGCTATCATCAGCTTCACAACACCTGTAACAGAGCAGAGAGAGAAGGACGAGGAGAAGACACTGACTGCAGAAAAACATGATACATTAATATCAAGTCAGCCTATCTTGGCCTTGGGCCTCACTCCTAGTGGCCTAGTCAGCACTTATTATAAAGGTGATGAATATTCTCCTATTTATTGGTAAGCTAACAACGACTCCAAGGTCTGTAAATGCGACTGTTTACAGACGAACCCATGTCTGCTCTAGTGATTAGATTATATTATGATTCAGTCCTGTTTATACGGACTGTAAATAACATAACCAGCTACATCAGAATTTTAATCTCTTCCCGTTTATTTGAAATCTAACAGCGACTCCAAGGACTGTAAAATGCAACGAGCCCATGTCCGCTCTATTGGTTAAGTTAATGCTATTATACGGTATACGCTTCAGCATATAAGTAGGTTTTGAGTTCAGCCTTAAAGGTGGAGAGAGTAGCAGCCTCCCGTACTAAGACTGGAAGCTGGGTCCAAAGGTGAGGAGCCCGGTAGCTGAATGCTCTGCCTCCTGTTCTACTTCTTGACACGTTAGGAACTTCCAGAAGACCAGCAAACTGAGAGCGGAGTGATCTGCCCGGACAATAGGGCACTAACAGGTCTCTATAGATACACAGGAGCTAGATCATGTAGAGCTTTGTATGCTAACAGGAGGATTTTAAACTCTATTCTAGATTTTACAGGAAGCCAATGAAGGGAAGCCAATACTGTAGAAATATGCTGTCTCCTGTTAGTACCTGTTAGTATTCTAGCTGCAGCATTCTGAATTAACTGGAGACTTTTTAGTGAGTTACTAGGACATCCTGACAGTATAGAGTTACAATAATTTAGTCTAGATGTAACACATACATGCATAGTTTTTTAGCATCACTCTGGGCCAAGATATTCCTGATTTTAGAGATATTACGGAGGTGGAAGAAGGTTGTCCTTGAGATCTGTTTAAAGGTATGCTATTTAACACTAAACTAAACACAATGGATTTATATGATAAATAATATAACACCTTTATGCTTTAACAGTGTCAGCAGCTTCTTGTCTGGGTTTTTTCATTCCTGCCTTTTCTGTAACAACAGTGTTGTTTTTGTTCTGAATTATGGATTTTAATTATTCATAGTTATAAACTTCAGCAACACTTAACCTGGTCAGGACCAAGTTATGAAGTGGATCAGATCTGAGGGAGTATAAAAGCTCCGCCTCCTGGTGCGTTACACTGTTTAAATGCATTATATTTGTTTAAGATTATAAGCTGTTCCTCCACTGTAAAAAAGGTTGCTCTGCCAATTTTGGACTAATGTGTTCTGACCTCTTTGTTCTGGTTCAGACCTGAGCTGCAGCGTTCTGAACCAGCTGTAGATGTTTGATGAAGACCATTACAATAGTTCAGTCTGCTGGAGATAAAAGCATGGACCAGTTTCTCCTGATCTTTGAGTCATTAAACCTTTCACTCTGGAGATGTTCTTTAGGTGGTAGAAGATGTTTTTGTGATAGATTTGATCTGATGCTGAATGTCAGATCTGAGTCAATCAAAACAGAGGTTTCAGACATAGCATAGCAGATGGTTTGATCCTTAAGACTCTTCAAGCTGCTCCTTTATGTGTCACCACTTTCACACCCAGATGTTTTTGAGCACATTACACACATCTGTTTGTCCCTCTTTGCCAGTTTAATGAAATCACACTTTGTCCTCCAATCTGTGAGATCAGCAGGTAAAAAAACTAATATATCGTTCATGTTGGATCAAATGTATCTGTGCAGGATGTGATGAACTACTCATTAATCACTGATGTTAGTTTATCTTCATCCTGAAAAGTCTTTGTAAAAAAACCTTAAAAAGGTCTTAAGTGTTGTTAGCTTCTGGTGTCATGGTTTGAGTTCACATCGTACTGAGATTGTATATGCGCATTTATGGACTAAGGCTGAACGATTAATCGCATTTGCGATATTCTCGCAAAGGCTGCGATCATTATTTTTTATTTTTTGGACCGACAAGCTACATCCTTATCAGCCCTGTAACCGGTATTATTAAGGTGGCGTTAATCCTCAGACAAGCATTGATACTGTCGTGCTGCCTGTCAGTCCCACATGCGGAGCTGACTGATGGGAGGGGCTACTGTAGACAGTGCTCGCCTCACTTCATGAGTAGGCGTCTGTAAATGCTATCGACACATTTATTATTGTTTTCAGCCAAAAAACTGCACATTACAGTAAAACAAAGCTGTTTAAGCAGCTATTGTGATTTTGAGTCAGAAAAGTGTGTGTGACGCTGCAGAACCAGAGCAGCTGAAGCAGATGAGGAAAAAAATTGCAATTAGATTATTTTCCAAAATCATTCAGCCCTAATATGGACATGCTCGCACATGCGCTCTAACAAAAAATTTATTAATTTTTATTTATTTTTTTTCAAAGTGAACGGACACGTGTTTTATTTGTTCATTGGATTATGTTAGGATTAGGGTTAGAATCTCAGTACGGAGGTAAACTCAGACCGTGACACTGGTTAAATAAATCATGCTTTTATTTTGATAACATTGTTTCCTGTTTGGCGTTTGAGGTAGCTTGATGGTGATGGAAACATACGGAGAAGTAGGATAAATTGTGTGTATAGAAATAAACACTGTGGGTTGTGGTGGGAAGGCTTTACTGAGCTGTTAGTGACACAGACTGAATAGAAACACGTCTGTGTTGTAATAAAATAAAACTGACCAGTTGGTCTGTTCTCTGGTAAATTCATATTTTGTCACATTTTAATGCAGATTTTCTTTTAGCCATCATCCAAACAATGGAAAGGTTTGGTCCTCCCACAGTCCACATATTATTTAATAAACAGTTATCTAATTATTAATAATAATAAGTGAAAGGTAAGTCAGAAATAAAAATCAAAGTGGAAAAGAAAAACCGTTTCTGTGCTGGCAATGTTTCATTTTAAATTCAGAGAGAGATGCTGCTGGCTGTGTAGGGGTGACCTCACTCTGACCCTGTGGGAAAGCTAAGCCCCTCCCAGCTGGGTGACCTCACTCTGACCCTGTGGGAAAGCTAAGCCCCTCCCAGCTGGGTGACCTCACTCTGACCCTGTGGGAAAGCTAAGCCCCTCCCAGCTGGGTGACCTCACTCTGACCCTGTGGGACAGCTAAGCCCCTCCCAGCTGGGTGACCTCACTCTGACCCTGTGGGAAAGCTAAGCCCCTCCCAGCTGGGTGACCTCACTCTGACCCTGTGGGAAAGCTAAGCCCCTCCCAGCTGGGTGACCTCACTCTGACCCTGTGGGAAAGCTAAGCCCCTCCCAGCTGCACCTGCAGCTCATTAAAACCTCCTCAGCCAATCAGGTGACCTGTTCCTTTTTGGAGTTTTTCTTACTACTAATTTTTTTTTTAAAGTATCTGTAAATAATTAAATATTATAAAATGGTTTGTGTTACCAAATCTTCAAACATAGACAAGACCGAAACAGGCAAAAGTAAAATGTTTGTATTCCCAACATAAATCATTACGTTCAAGTTACTTTTTTCAGAAACAAAATGTTCAATATATATATATATAAAAATAGGACAAAAACATAGAACAGATGCACCGCCATTTGTAGTTTATATATATATATATATATATATAGGAAAAAAACATAGAACAGATGCACCGCCATTTGTAGTTTATATATATATATATATATATATATATATATATATATATATATATATATATATATATATATAGTGTGTGTGATGTTTTCTTTGCAACAGCAATAACCTGCCAGGTTACAGCTTAATATTAGCAAATTAGGTTGAAAAAAAAAGAAATGGGTTGAAAAATGTGAAAAGTTGAAAAAATCATTAGCATTCACCTAACAATAGCAATAACCTAGCAATAGCTTAATATTAACAATTTGGTTAAAAAAAAAAAAGTTAAAATTGGTTGAAAAAATTTAAATAGGTTTAAAAAAAGTTTTTAAAAAGTTGAAAAATGTTAAAAAGTTGAAAAAAAGAAGTTGTAATGGGTTGCAGGTAGTAACTGAACATGTTAAAGGTTGGTTTAAATCAGTTACAAAATGGCTGAAAGGGTTAAAAGTTCCTATAAAGGGAGAAAAGGTGGAGAGAACATGTAAATCACACAGAAAGATAGATTTAAAAGATGAAGTCATAGGTGAAAGGTTAAATAATGTCATCCGAGCTAATTAGTTACCATGGTAACTGCAGTGATCACATGCACCTGTGGGAGGTTGTGTACAGGATGACAAGCAGAATTTAGCCTGTTACAGCCAGGAGGAACTTGTGTAAAACACATCACAAATAGAAAACTAAATCATTTACAGAAAAACTGGGCAGTTTGTGAGAATCACAAGGCTTTAGACTACAAATGAGTTAAATTTCATGTTTTTAAGGCAAAAGGTGTGCCCAGGAGGACGAGAGAAAAACCATGGATTTTAAGCAGTGACTTGATGATTCCCCAATGGAAACAACCCTGTAGATTTGTGGGATTATGTCCACTTCAGGCTTGATAAATCAAAAACTACTAAAAATGTAATATTGTGAGCAGCTAAACACACATCTACTACTTTTGAGAAAATTAGGTCTCTGTGTTCAATATTTTGGAAGTTATGACAATTTGTTTGACAATTTTGAGACACTCTTAGTTCACGAGTACTCCACTCTAATTTGAGGAACATGAAGATTTAATGGTTGTGCTTGAAGCTTCATTGGTCAAAAACAGTTAAAGATAGAGAAAATGTGAAGATAGAAATTAAAAGACAACAGATTTGTGAACATTTTAGAAGTTGAATGGTTTAAATCAGTTGAAGAATGGCTGAACAGTGGAACTTCAAAGTTGGAGGGTTGAAAGTTGAGTTTTCTCAAAAGTGAATGGGAAGGTGAAAAGTGAAGAAGTTCAATTGTTTACAAAGTGAAAAAGTTACAAAAAAGTTGAAACAGAAAAAGTAGCTGAACATTTTGACACCAAACTTGTTTAAAATTGGTTGAAAACTGTTGGAGTTACTTGCACTGGCAGAATAATAATAATAATAATAATAATAATAATAATAATAATAATAATAATAATAATAATAATAATAATAAGATCCGTGAGGAGTACCCCGATCGTATCATGAACACCTTCAGTGTAGTTCCTTCACCTAAGGTACAATTAATACCTTTTTGTGTAATATTTTGCTCTATCACAACCACCCAACAACTTTTTAGAACGATTTAACGGTCTGTGGTGATGCTTCTTTTAATTGTTTTTATTAGTAGAGAATAAGTTGGTTGAGAAGTTGGTTGATTCCCAATTAGCGTTTTTAAATCCCAAACTTAGCACATTTTTGGTCCAGGTGTCAGACACAGTTGTGGAGCCGTACAACGCCTCACTGTCTGTCCATCAGCTGGTTGAGAACACAGACGAAACCTTCTGCATTGACAACAAAGTTTTGTATGACATTTACTTCCGCACGCGAGATCACCCAGCAGATGTTCAGTGCTAAGAACATGATGGCCGCCTGCGACCCTTGCCACGGTCGCTACCTCACCGCTGCCGCTTTGTTCCGCGGTCGCATGTCCATGAAGGAGCTGGACGAGCAGATGCTGAATGTGCAGAACAAGAACAGCAGCTACTTTGTAGAATGGATCCCCAACAACGTCAAGACGGCCATTTGCGACTCAAAGGTTTTCATTTAAGTTTTCCTAAATTCATTCGATGAAATAACATTTTTAATATAATGTACATAATATGCAAATATTCTATATTATATTGACCAACGGCATTTGTCATTAGCATGAATAAGGTCAAATGGAGGCTGTCATTAAGTTTTGTTTGTTATCCTAACCATAACCCTACCAAACCCCACTACATCCCTCCACCTAACCCAAAAAATGCCAACCTAGCTCCAAAGGTGTCATATTTTATCAAACACTTAATGACACTCTTCATGACACCTTATTCATGACAGATAATGAGATAATTATGTAAGGCTTATGTGTAAAACTTTAAAGTCTGTGTAAAGCAGAAAGGACTTTGTGTTATGAGTTTGTCACACATGAAATGTGGCACTAGTCGCGGACGTGTTTTATTCCCAGAGTCCAAATATGTGGTTTGTTTTCGGCTAGGGGCCGAATTGTGTCCGCTGGAAGTTTGGCTTCGTTAAGTAACGCGGCTATGATTTCTGACCCGCCCATTAAATCCTGAACACAGAAATGTAAGACAGTTTGTGAAGCCTCGCTCCACTATTACATTTTAAATGGTGGAGTGGCTTTTTATATGTTTTAAGGAATACATTGGTAACCCAATCAGTAATGGCAGCCCTACCTAAGCAGCCTTTGACTCTGCGTTGTGTTTGATGTTATTTCGGGGTGGTTGTGATGCAGGAAGACAAAGCACCGGAGACAGGAGTTCAGATTGTGGGTGGGACCAGGAGCTTTTATTTTGGTTCACACTGCTCATAGAATGGCTCCACATTTGACATCTTATAAATGACAGCAAACAATGAAACAAAATGGGCCCCGCGCTCAGATTAATGCAAATTATGGCGCCCTGTGAGGGACAAACTTCTTGTACAGCGGAACTCAAAGGCTACAAAGCAACACCTTGTGGCAGCGTTAGGCCACTACCTTACCTCCACCCAGTCTTTACTTGATGGCGTCCCAGTCATCAAACCACATGAATACCATCCATTAAACATAAAAGTACTAAATTAATGTGGACTGCAATGTGTTTGTGTGTCTCCTAGCTCTGTTTACTCTCACTCTGTTGCAACATGTGTGCTGCGTATCTTCTTGCGTCTTGTCTTCTGCCACACAGCCCATCCTCTTTCTATCTTCCGACGGTATGCCTCTGGATCATCGACTTGCAATTTCAAACACAGTTTCTGTGGTGGACGTTGATTTCTCTGAGGGTTCCTCCTTAAATCACTTGGCTTGGTGGAGAAGTTATTTCCACCGAGAGTTCCAGTTTCCTGTCCTCCAGTTGCAAATGCTCCTACCTCCACATCGTCTTCCTCTGTTTCGGTGTGGTCACCCGTTATCTCCGATACAGTACTGTCCAAAACTGCTTCTGAGCCGTCCACTGCTATATCCTACTTGACCTCTTCTCCCACCACTTTGCCAGCTTGCCCTACAAAGTTATCTGTATCTTCCATCTCTCCGTCCTCTTTCGAGTCTGGTTCATCTTCTTCCCATGTCATGTCACAGGCCTGCTCTACAGGAAGAAACATGCATTGTGTGAGGAGATTGCGGTGGACCACTCTCTCAGTGCCGCCATCGTCTCCTCGCACCACCTATACAGGTATGTTAGGCTGCTTCTTTACCACGATGTATGGACGAAACTCCCACTTGTCCGCCAGTTAGTGTCGTCCCTCCACATGACACACTTTAATGAAGACTCAGTCTCCTGGGCTGAAAGCTTCACTCGTGGCCTTCTGATCATAATATTTCTTCTGTTGGCCCTTGGCCTGCCGAGAGGTCTTATTTGCTTGGGCGTAAGCTTGTGATAGACAGTCCCACATTGTCTTGACATATTCACTGTACTCACAAGGCTCACTACTCATCTCGAGTCCAAAGGTCAGGTCAATGGGAAGCCTAGGATGCCTGCCAAACATCAAGTAGTATGGAGCATAACCAGTGAAATCATGGCATGTACAGTTGTAGGCATGAGTCATCGCATCCACATTTTCATGCCACCTTGGCTTCAGGCTGGGTTCTATCATGTTCATGAGGGAGCGGTTGAACCGTTCCGTGGTCCCATTTCCCTGCGGGTGGTAGTGGGTGGTGTGGGTCTTAACGATTCCATACACTTGCACAGCTCCTTTACAACAGCACTTTCAAAGTTGCGCCCTTGGTCTGCATGCAATTTTGCAGGGAAGCTAAACCGGCAGAAAAAGTTTTTCCACAGCACCTTTGCCACTGTGCTGGCCTTTTGGTCTTTTGTGGGGTAGGCCTGCACATAGCGGGAGAAGTGGTCAGTAGGAATGTGCGATATTTTATCGTTTATGATTTATTGTCAAAAACATTCTCACTGGTAAGAATTTGTCATCCCACGATATAAACGATAAATTCCCATGTCGGAAATTAGTGAGGGCCACTGGCCATTTGTCTCTCAATTTAGCTAAGAAAAAAAACCGTGTTCCGTGTCAACTTTTATTCTCTGGAGCGGAACGTTGTTTACTGAAGCTCCGCCTCCCTCACACACCGCGGTCTGTCTGTGTGAGTGCTTGTCTCAGCAACCTGAAGGTGCCGTACTGTGATACATCATGGACCGCTACTTGGTTAAAACCAGATTAACATCCAACAAAGGGAACCGATTCATGTTCCTTCGTCAGATCCACATAAAGTTCCACAAGCACGGGGACAGAGATGAACCTGTAGCAACGATTATGAACTGGAAACTCAACTAAAGCTAACCATGCTAAGCTAACCCACCGACACACTGACTGAGCTAAGTGCTAACGCTAACCACTCCATATAAGGAATAGACCAAATGAAAAAAAAACACGTCTTATTGTCATAAAACCACAGAGAGCCATCGATTTGTTTATGGTCAGATTTAACACTTGTATGAAAGAATAAAAGCTAAACATGTCACAAGTTATGTGGAATAAACGTTAGCATAAATAATAATGTCACTATTAATCCGTCCCAACTTGTGAAACGCAATATTTTTTAATTATATTTCAAGTGTTCACAGACAAAGCTGGTCCCATTAGACTAATGTAACTATTGAGATTATTACACCTAAATATACTGAATGATTAAATCATCAGCTTGATCTGGTTTAATTATAGGAAATCAGAGAGTTATTTATTTATCAGATAAATAAACAAGATTCATCAGCAGTAAAAACACTATTGGAGTTGTTTTTGCTTTTTATGTTTTTTTTTTTTTTCTTTTAGAAAATTATTTTATTTCAAAGAGGAATGAATTACATACAATAACACTAATAGAGTGATCCACATGCATAAATAAATTCCATTAAATATCAGCTCATGAATTTTTTAATTTGTTTTATTATAGTTATTATTTATTGTAATTTTTATCGTTATCGTGATAAATACCATGAATTATTGGGATAATTTTTTTTTCAATATTGCCCATCCCGAGTGGTCGGTAACGATGAGCACATTTTCTATGCTACCCTTTGACTTCTCCAGAGTCAAGAAGTCCATACACACAAGTTCCAGATGGTCATTGCTATGTATACTGATCAGGGGTGCCCTGACACTTGCAGTTGGAGTCTTTCTGAGACAGCACCTCTCACACTGCTCACACCAAGCTTTGATTTCCTGGAACATCTGTGGCCAGTAAAATCTCTCCCTTATCATCTGCACTGTTCTTTCAACCCCTAAGTGCCCGGAGTCATTGTGGAGGGCAGTCTGGACTGGTGCACGTAACTTCTCTGGTAGTACTAGCTGCTCGACTACCCTTCCTTTAGTGTCTTGGATACGGTGATACATGATGCCATCCCGAACCACTAACCTCTTCCAGTCTTTTAAAAGAAGGCACACCTGGGCTCCCCCACTGACCCTCTCACTGCGGCGAGGCTTCTAGTTCAGACTCTTTTGGTGCAAGACAGGGCCAATGACAGGATCCTCTTTCTGCTCCGCACGGATCTCCTGTTTTGTCTTTGCCGGCAGCGACTGCATCCCCACGTCCCTGTATGGCTCACTCGATTGGGACTCAACTTTCTCCAAGGCAGGTTTGTTCATGTCTGAGGAGTTGTCTTGTTGCTTCATGCTCATCCTCTGCTCACTGGACCCCACCAGCTGTGAACATGTTTGGAGGACCTGGGTGACCTCCTGGTTGGACATACAGGAGGGCGTCAGCGTTTGCATTGCTCTGTCCCCTTCGATACTGGACATCAAAATCAATGGCTGCCAGTCGAGACACCCACCGCTGGCCCGTGGCATCCAGCTTTGCTGAAGACATCACATATTTCAGGGGGTTGTTGTCTGTTAAAATCGTTAATCTTCGCCCATGGAGGTGGTCGTAAAACGTATCTGTCACAGCCCATTTCAGAGCCAGGAACTCCAGTTTGTGTGCAGGGTACCTGGTTTCAGTTGGACTCAACCCTCTGCTGGCAAAGACTATGAGCCTCTCTGCCCCACCTTAGACTTGTACCAAAATAGCACCTAGCCCCTCACCTGAGGCATCAGTCTGAAGGACAAAGGGCAGGTTGAAATCAGGATAGCCCAGCACTGGTGCGGATGTGAGTTTTTCTTTGAGGGACTGAAAGGCCTCTTTGCAACCAGCTGTCCATAGAAAAGGCGGGTCCGGCTCCAGGCTCCTCTTAGCCCCTCTCTTCTTCTTTCTAGGGTCACCTGCAGTGAGGCGGTACAAAGGGGCAGCTAAGGCAGAGTATCCCTCCACATATCGCCTGTAATACCCAGCAAAACCCAGGAACTGCGACACCTCTTTCTGATTTGTTGGCCTCACCCAGTCTTTAACTCTGCAAATCTTCTCCGGGTCAGTCCGGATCCCCTCAGCAGACACCAAGTGACTCAAGTACTGCACCTCTTGTCTTATAAGCTGGCACTTTGAGGGTTTCAACTTCAAGCCATGCTCCCGAAGTTGGTCAAACACCAGCTGCAGCCTCTCCAGAGGCTCGTCAAAGGATTTTGAGAATACAATGATGTTTTATACAACTTATATCAGGAGGTGTGTGAAGTTCAGATCTCCGAAGCAACAGGTCATGAGTCTCTGAAAGGTGGAGGGAGCGTTTTGCAGTCCAAAGGCATTTGGTTGGCCTCGAACAGCCCCATGGGTGTACTGAAAGCTGTCTTGTGCTTGTCACACTCTGCTACCTTCACCTGCCAATAAACTTTTTGCTTTCTTTCGACAGATTTCTGAGCTCTTCTTGCAGTTCCCTAAAGCTCAGAAGTCGAGGCTTCATTGGTGAAATTCTTAAATACACTTCCTCATTGGTGAGTCCTCTTAAGAACTGTCTGGTGAGTTTACTGTCCCGATCAGGGAAAGGCCTGCCGCCACATTGGCTCTCTTTTACAGCTTGCAATGTTGCCTCCAGTGCTATAGCATATGAGCAAACAGACTCTCCTGGCCATTGAGGATAAAGGCGTTCTGGAGGTCAAACCCTGGGACTGATCCTGGATGCCAGTTAACATATGGATTACGGTGGATTCAGCCCGTGGCTCCAGTGCGTCTGGTCTCCGGCTTGCGTCACCTGAAGCTCGAAGCGCCGCTCCGCAGATGCCGTCATCGGCATCGGGGTGTGGATCACGGGTAGCTTTGTCCGCTGTGCCGCAGCTCTACACAGGCCGACGAGGAAGTGACTCTACGCCTCTGCTTGCAGAATGCTAGATCGCTAGCCAACAAATCTCACCTCCTGAAGGACCTTTTTATGTCCCGCGGGTTGGATCTGATGTTCATTACGGAGACATGGCAACGGGAAGATGACTACGTTCATCTTAATGAGCTGTGCCCTCCGGACTGCTCCGTGTTTGGAACTCCACGGCTTATACGACGTGGAGGAGGATTAGCGCTCGTATACCGGGACGCTTTCAGCTGCAGACTGTTGGACATGAACACGTTCAACTCCTTCGAGCTCCAGATGTGTAAGGTTGGAAATGAACACTCTTTTTACTGTTTTAATTTACCGACCTCCTGGTCCTGCTCGTTTATTCCTAGATGAATTCTCTGAGTTTATGTCATCTATTGTTAAACTGTGTATTAATCCTTGGTGATTTTAATCTACATGTTGATAATTCCTCCTGTCCTATGGCAGATGAGCTGATGTCTCTAATGGACTCTTTTCACCTTGTGCAACATGTGTCAGGTCCAACACACACTAAAGGTCATACTTTAGATTTGGTCTTTTCTTTTGGTTTAATGATTGACCATCTAGGTATTGAAGACTTACAAATAAGCGACCATTGTTGTATCATATTTAATCTGTCAATCACACTGGTACAGACTACTTCTAATGTGAAAAAGCGGAGACGCATTCTTAATGAAGCAGCAATCAGTGGATTTTCTGCCTCTTTTGATCCAACTACATTTGCTAGTTGTGATGATGTTGACACTTTTATGACAAACTTCAATAGCCATTGTCTGTCTGTTTTGGACACAGTAGCACCAGCTAAAAATACTCCAGGCTCTAATAAGAAACCTTGTCTGTGGATGAAAGAAGCTATTTTTAGCTTTAGGAGAAGCTGGTTGTGGAAAACCACTAAACTAGTGGTGCACAGACTCCATTAAAAAGAAAAGATAATGTAGTTAAATGAATTAATAAAGCATGCCCGCTCTGCTTATTTCACTAATCTTGTTTTTCAAAATAAGAGAAACCCCAAGGTTTTGTTCAATACTATTGAAAATCTTGTTGCACCCTCACCGTCCCATGTGCCTGTACACACACAGGAGGACTGTAACAATTTTTTAAATTTCTTTGTAAATAAAGTACAAGATATCAGGGCTAGCATCACTCCTCCCTTGGTTAGCTTGTGCAGTGCATCAGCCCCTGTGAGCTCATGGTCCTCCTTTACTCCTGTCAGCCTACAGGATGTTCAAGTTTTAGTAGGAAAGATGAAACCCTCATCGAGCTCTGTAGACATTGTTCCTACTTCTCTGCTTTTAAATGTTTTTGATGTTGTTGGTCCTTGGGAGGTAAAATTGATAAACCTCTCACTTTTATCTGGCTCAGTCCCCAGCTTTTTTAAACATGCGATAATAAACCCCATTCTTAAAAAACCCAATCTTGATCCGGGGAGCCTATAAACTACCGGCCCATATCTAAGCTTCCCTTCATGTCTAAAATCATGGAGAAAATGGTTGCTAAGCAGCTAACCTCATACATGGAACAGCATGCCAATGCATCCTCACTAATTACTATTTCTCACGAGTGTTTATTCTAATTAGTCACAAGGAAAGTGTTAGCAGGCCTGCTGCTCCTGCAAACAGCTCACACACAGGTGAGAACTACAATGTGTGTCTACACAGATTTTTGGAAGTCTGTGCTCTGGGAAGTGGCGCTGGTGCAAACGTTTTTGTCTGATTTATTACCATGATCCAGTCTAGCCGACTGCATCATGACCTTGGGGTTACATGAACAAAGTGTACAAGAGTGTCTGTTGGAAACCAGCTAGCATATAGCCAAAGCAAAAGAGTTCAGAGTGTCAGAGCCAACAATAGACTAACATTGAAGAATACAGAAATAAATGAAAAATGTCACAGGTTGGTGACCCCTGTTCAATATCATTATTTACTTACTCAGTGCCATTGACGAGATAACTGATCATTTCAAATTCAAACGCTCAGTGCTATTGACAAAATAACTCATCATTTACGTTTTTTCACAGGGATTACTAGAAAACACCCTGGCGGAGGTCCCTCATCAATATCTAAGTTGTGGGGTGTTGACCAACTGTGCCCTGAAGATGGCAGCAGTACACCTTTAGATGAGAGATTAGCCACTGATGCTACCATTAGCTAAGGAGGAAGAAACAGGAACGAGCAATATTATGGCGCTACAGAGTGATATTGTGGCGCATCCAGCAGCACAGAACATGTGTGGACCTTAGTGGATTATTGATTATGTTGAGATGGTGAGGTAAAACCATCAACTAACAGGACTAAACGGGTCATCGCTGCGTGTCGGGAGGAGGGGGAGGATGGGGGGATACGGTGGTACAAAATACCCCATGCCTGTGAGCCAGATAGC